>NC_090445.1:1140737399-1141037399 GCF_031143425.1 Pleurodeles waltl
TTGGGCCCACCTGGGCTGTGACTCTGGCGGTGGTCTCTGGACCAGTGATGATACTTGGGCCCTCCTGGGCTGTGACTCTGGCGGTGGTCTCCTGACCAGTGACGATACTTGGGCCCTCCTGGGCTGTGACTCTGGCGGTGGTCTCTGGACCAGTGACGACGGTGCTTGCGATTGTGTCTCGACCGCCGGAAATGATGGTGCACTTCTCCGCCGTGACACTCACAACGGGCTGGGCAGACTTCCTCTGGCCCTTCCCCACCTTTGGTGGAGTCACAGCTGACTCTCCAATCCCCTTGGAACCCATGTCAGTTGTTTTCCCACCAGGAGTCTTAACACGGTCCCGTCGTCCACTCTCCTATTTTAGAGCCTTTACAGGGGGTGGGCTGCCAGTGCCTTGGCTCCGGGTCCTACTGCCTGACCTGGTGGCCGGTGCACTCCAAAAACCTTGAACAGGCACCACTGGTATTGGAGGCTTTTTGGCTGAGGCGCTACGACGGGACTGATGAATTGGAAGGGGGGGGGGGTGGGGGCAAAAAGGTCAACTTTACAGAGGGACAGTTTCTGACGAACACCGGGATGGGTAGTTGGAGGGGGTCTGGGAGTGGAGGAAGAGGTGGTTGTTGTAGGAGGTGTCACTTTAGCTGTTTTGGGTGCAGGTGCAGGTACTGGAGGCTGTCGTGAGGTGGATGGATGTTAGGTGAGTGATTGCCGGCGTTTGTGTACTTTGGGAGGGGGTGTCACAGACACACTGGGAGAGGACACAGGGGACGTGTAAATGGCAGTGGAGGTGGTAAGTGCAGGTGAGCGGCTTGTGGTGCTGGGTGTCCTGGTGCGATTCATGGTGCATGCAGGTGTGTGTGTAGACGAGACTGGGAGGGAGGAGGGAGAAGAGGAGGAGGGGCACACAGTGGAGGCAGTGGATGTTGTTGTGTCTGTATGTGGCTGAGGCTTGCGTGAGTGCCTGTGGTGTGTGTGGTGCCTATGTTTGCTTGAGCTACTTGGGTGTGTTGACTTGTGTGCATGCTGGTCTGTAGGTGTGCTTGGGATGGGCTGGGGTACAGGAGATTGGCTCTGGGTGGAGGAAGTTGGAGGGGGGAGGCTAGACACAGGGACAATGGCTGCCATCAGTGCTGAGGCCAAAGATTGCAGGGTTTGCTGAAGGACAGCCTGACCAGAATGAATGCCCTCCAGGAATGCATTACCGTGTTGCAACTCTCGTTATACACCCTGGATGGCATTCACAATGGTAGACTGCCCAACAGTGAGTGACCTGAGGAGGTCAATGGCCTCCTCACTGAGGGCAGCAGGGGTGACTGGGGCAGGGCCTGAGGTGCCTGGGGCGAAGGTGATGCCCACCCTCCTGGGTGAGCGGGCACGGGGCGAACGCTGAGGGGCTGCTGGGAGGGCGGTGCTGGTAGGGGAGGTGGCGGCTGTACCTGTAGAGGTGGAGGGCACAGATGGTGCTGCCACCACAAGGGAGCCCACATCGTCGAACGAGTCCGTGTCGCTGCTAGGTGATCCGGTGGCCGACGTGAAGCTCCCCTCACCCTCCGTCCCACTGGTGCATTCTGAGTACGTGGTGTGGCCCTCCATGGCCATGTGGGATGCAGCTCCCTCGTGCTCCGGTGCCACTGTACCTCCGCCTGTTGATGCTGATGTACAAAAGGACAGGGAGAGCAGAAAAAGGGGGGGAGACAGAAGAAAGAGGGTTTTAGTGCATGGCATACCGCTACCGTTGGCGGACAAGACAAACGCAGCTGCCCCCTGCATTACGCCGTGCTCCTGCCCTCTGCACATGCAATTTCTGGGATATGGCCTTTATGACAATGGTGGACATCTGCGCACATGGATGCCACAGGGGCAACTATACCTCGACTTGGCACTCTGCTGAGGTGGGGTACAGTGCCACATGGCCTACATTACAGAGGGGCCTTGCCTACCGAACTCGCCCTGGCCTAGGGACACCCACAGCCCACCTCCCCCACCCAGACACCTCCACTGCACGCAAAGTCTGCAGAATTAGGTTGTACTCACCCCCTTGTGGCTGCAGTGATGCCCTCAAGCGCCCATCCAACTCCGGGTAGGTCACCGCCAGTATCCGGAACATCAGGGGGGGTCATGGTGCGACGGGCACCCCTCCCACGTTGGGGGCGATCCCCAGCAGAGCCTCCGCCGTCTTCTTGCTGCAGCGGCGAATGTCCTCCCATCTCTTACGGCAGTGGGTGCCCCGTCTCTGGTGGGCCCCCAGGGTCCGGACCTCCTTGGCGATGGCACGCCAAATGTCCCTCTTCTGGTGTTCGCTGACCTACATGACATGCACAAGGAAAGAGGAAGAGTCATTACCAACTGCACCGTTGTTGTGAGTGGCCCCCTCCCTACTCTGGCCATGTGGCCCATTCATTCCCATGCATTAATGTTCCCTGAACTCTGCCCCCTTCCCTCTTCCAACCAGCCCTCTCCACCCAGGCCTAGCCCATACAACGTGCTCCCTGTGTACTAACCTGTTGGTCTGGAGGACCGTAGAGTAGCGTGTACTGGGGGAGGACCCCGTCTACCAGTTTCTCCAACTCCTGTGCAGTGAAGGCAGGGGCCCTTTCCCCAGACGCAGCAGCCATCGTCGCTTCCAGACCGAGGTCACAGCAGCACTTGCAGTGTAGGTCCTCTCCTGTCGAAGGTCAGGTATCTAGTGATTGAAGAGATAGAAAATGGTGGTGACATCCGCGGCGGTGCGCATCATCACCGCCGGCGCACCTGTTCATTGGCTCCTGGGACCCATAGGGTCCAATGTCAACCAATGCAGCATTGCGCCACGGTCTACGACCCCCTACCGCGACGGTGTGCAACGCCAGCGCAGTTACCCCACAATCCCATTGTCCCAGTTTAGAGGTCAGGCAGCCGCCATTTCAGGGGCCCACATGGCTTCATTTACTACTGCGTCACACATAGCTAGGCCTACACTCAACACACATACAGGAAGGGTTTTGTGAGTGGTGTAGTCTTGTGTGTGACTGTGGGTACATACCTGGAGGAATAATGACTGGTTCTTCGCTGTTGTCCTTCGTAGGCACCTTCTGCTGGGACATATGAGAAGATGGCAGAATCCTCCGGTGTACCAACCGCTGGTGGACCTGTTGACAATGGAAGAGCGACATGTCATCATAACCTACCGGTTTGACCGTGCCACAATCCAGGAACTATGTACCCAGTTGGAGCCAGACCTGATGTCACCAATCCGCCATCCGACTGGAATCCCCCCTGACGTGCAGGTGCTGTCAGTGCTCCATTTCCTTGCAAGTGGGTCTTTTCAGACAACTGTGGCCATGGCATCAGGGATGTCCCAGCCTATGTTTTCCAACGTGTTGTCCAGAGTGTTGGCTGCCCTGCTGAAACACGTAAGGAAATACATCATTTTCCCTCAGGTGGAGGATTTGCCTACAGTGAAAGGTGACTTCTATGCCCTTGGACATATCCCCAACGTCATAAGTGCTATTGATGGGACCCATGTAGCTCTGGTCCCCCCCCACAGGAGTGAACAGGTGTACAGGAACCGGAAGAGTTATCATTCGATGAATGTCCAGATGGTCTGTTTGGCAGACCAGTACATCTCGCAGGTAAATGCTATGTTCCCTGGCTCAGTGCATGACGCCTACATCCTGCGGAATAGCAGCATCCCTGATATGATGGGTCAACTCCAGAGGCACCGTGTATGGCTATTGGGGGACTCTGGTTACCCCAACCTGTCCTGGCTATTGACCCCAGTGAGGAATCCCAGGACCAGGGCAGAGGAACGGTACAATGAGGCCCATGGGCGGACTGGGAGGGTGATCGAACGCACCTTCGGCCTCCTGAAGGCCAGGTTCAGGTGCCTCCATATGACAGGTGGATCCCTATTCTACTCACCGAAGAAGGTGTGCGACATCATCATCGCCTGCTCCATGCTCCATAATTTGGCTTTGCGACGCCAGGTGCCTTTTCTGCAGGAGGATGACCCCGATGACGGTGTTGTAGCAGCTGTGGAGCCTGTGGATCCTGGGGACAGTGATGAGGATGAAGCTGATGAAGAAGACAACGACAACAGGGAGTCAGTCATACAGCAATATTTCCAGTGAGACACAGGTGAGAACATTTTCATTTTTAGCATTACATTAACTTTCACAAGTCGACCTCTATCCTGTTTTTCGATTTAAATCACTATTTGGTAACTGAGTTGTACCCTCCCATTACGGTTTCACAGGTGTGGTTACCTACGTGTCAACTGCTTGCATCCTTCAAGGGCTTGTGATGTGTGACATAGGTATGTTAGCTTTACAATGGTACACTCATTATGACACTGTCATTGATAATACATTTTTACTAAATCACAGACTGACTCCAGATTGTTTTGTGTTTCAAGCGTGTTTATTGAGGTGCTCAGAAATGGGAGGGGGTTGTAAAATGAGGATGGGTGATGGCGGAGGAATGTCCATGGCAGAGTCCAGTCCATTAGTCTCCCAGGTGCACTGCCCATCTGGGCATAGGAAGTGGAGCTGGGGCAGTTTAAGTATGGACAGGGTAACTAAGTGGGACAGTGGGGTGACAATCAGGGTGGTCTCATTTCCTGGCAGGGGTCTTGCCATCTTGCTCTGTCCTGTTCCTGGATCTCAGGGACCGCTTGCGTGGTGGTTGTCCGTCTGCAGGGGGTGGGGTGCTGGTGTGTTGGTCCTTTGGAGGGGCGTCCTGTCCACTTGCGCCGGCGGAGGTGGTGGGCAGTTCATCGTCCATGCTAGTGTCAGGGGCCCCTTGGAGTGCCACGGTGTCCCTCAAGGTCTGCTGTATGTCCTTCAGCACCCCTACGATGGTGCCCAGGGAGGAGCTGATGGTCCTGAGCTCCTCCCTGAACCAAGTTGCAGGCGCAGGGTCTCCTGCAACTTGTCCAGGACCGTCGCCATCGTCTCCTGGGAGTGGTGGTATGCTCCCATGATGGAGGATAGGGCCTCGTGGAGAGTGGGTTCCCTTGGCCTGTCTGCCCCCTGTCGCACAGCAGCCCTCCCAGTTCCCCTGTGTTCCTGTGCCTCCGTCCCCTGGACCGTGTGCCCACTACCACTGCCCCCTGGTCCCTGTTGTTGTTGGGGTGGTGGGTTACCCTGGGTGCCCTGTAGTGGTGGACACACCGCTGATTGACCTGTCCTGGGTAGGGAGGTTTGGGCCCGCTGGGTGGGTGCTGTGCTGGTGTTACCAGAGGGTGGAAGGTCAGTGTTGGGCTGTGCCTGTGCAAGGGGAACCGACTGTCCCACAGGCCCACGATGGTCCGGGCTGGTCATCAGGATCCAGTAGGGCAGAGCTGCTCTCGTCACTGTGGGCCTCTTCCTGGGGTGGAGTGGTGTTGTCTGGACCCTCTGGTGTGGTGACGGTCCTTCGGGTTCCTGTAGGGGCATAAGAGCATGATTATTGCATGTGTGTGTGTAATGGTGTGCAATGGGTGGGTGTTTGTGTACCCCAGTGCAAGCATTCCTGTGTGTGGGTTTGTGTGGTGATGGTTGGGGGGGTGTACTGGGTATTTCCAGTGGGCATGCTTTAGTGCTGGGTGTCCATGCTTAGTTGTGTCCTGCAGGGCTTGGTGTTGGGATGGGTGGTTGGTGTCATGGGTATATTAGTGAGGAGTTGTAGTGATAGGGGAGGGGGTGAGGGAGGGTGTGTGTGATAGCATGCAGGTAGGGAGGGATCTGATAGTTAAGATTTGACTTACCAATGTCCATTCCTCCACTGACTCCTCCGAGGCCCTCTGGATGCATGATGGTCAAGACTTGCTCCTCCCATGTTGTTAGTTGTGGGGGAGGAGGTGGAGGTCCGCCGCCAGTCCGCTGTACCGTGATGTTGTGCCTGGAGACCGTTGAACGCACCTTCCCCCGTAGGTCGTTCCACCTCTTCCTGATGTCCTCCCTATTTCTTGGGTGCTGTCCCACGGCGTTGACCCTGTCTACTATTCTGCGCCATAACTCCATCTTCCGGGCTATTGATGTGTGCTGTACCTGTGAGCCAAATAGCTGTGGCTCTACCTGGACGATTTCCTCCACCATGACCCTGAGCTCCTCCTCGGAGAAGCGGGAGTGTCTTTGGCATGAGATGGGGTGGTGTGGGTGATGTGTGGGGTGGTGTATGTGGTGATGGTTGTGGTGAGTGTAGTGGTGTGTGGTGTTTTGTGCGTGGATGTTGTGTGGATGATGGTGCTGTGTGCCTCTGTGTAGTGGGGTTATCTATTCTGTGCTCTCTCTCTGTCGCCTTCGTCTCTAATTTTTGGTCGTAGGGGTTTGTGGGTGATGTGGGTGTGTGTTTTATATTGTATTGGGTGTGTGGGAGTGTTGTTTGTATGTGTATCAGGTGTGTGTATTTGGAATTGTCCAATGTGGCGGTGTTTTGGAGATGTGTGTGTATTTTGAGCGCGGCGGTGTGTACCGCCAATGGAATACCGCGGTTGAAAGACCGCCGCGTGGATTCGTGGGTCGTAATAGCATGGGAGTGTTTCTGTTGCCGTGGAGGTGGAGGATTTGTTTCCGCCAGTTTATCACTGACCTTTGGTGTGGCGGTCTTGTGTGGGTGTCTGAATTTCGGCGGATTCCAAGATGTGTGTCATAATAGCTGTGGTGGAATGCCACCGCCGCCGCGGTGTATTGGCAGTCTTCTGCACGGCAGTAAGTGCCTTTTACCGCCAATGTTGTAATGACCCCCATAATTTTTTCCATCTTGTTGCAATAACTAAATTCAATTAAATTCAAAGTAGCACTGTATCCACTATCCCTTGCTCTACCACAATCACCAATCACAGCGTGTTGGAAAACAGGGCTGATTGCAGAGGCCCCCTGACTTTTTGCCCCCATTTTTCACTTTTTGCTGGTGTTTTCCTGACTCTGATGGTGCCCTGGGTATTGCTAACCAGTCCCAGGGCCTGTGCTCTGTATAAAATGAGTATGCAAATTAGGGTAATTATAATTGGCTAAATCAACCTACCTATAAGTCTCTAGTATATGGTAGAGCATGTAGGTTTAGGGACCCCAGCATAGGTGGTGTCCCCGTAGGTGCACCGCTGAGGTACCCAGTGTTATTTTAAAGGCAGGCCTGCCTTGCTGGATGCTTTTAAATTAAAGTTACATGCAAATTCGACTTTGTTTTAAAAGTAGTTTCAAAGTCTTAAACTACCTTATTTTTACATATAAGTCACTCCTAAGGTGTGCCCTATGTGCCCCTAGGGATGGGTGCCATGTAACTATAAGCAGGGACCTGGTAAAATAGTTTTATAAGCCCTGGTGAGGTAAAACAGCCAAATTTGTTTTCCCTCATTGTAGTGAATGGGCTCCATTGGCTAAAATTGGGAGACTTTATTTTAATTTTAAAAGTCTCCTTAAGTAAACAATACTTCAAGTTTGGTGTCAAATTAATTGTTATAATAAATCCCACAACTTCCAGTTGTTAGATTTAATATAACTTGTTCAGGTAAAGAGGTTTAAACTTTACCTGAAAAGTTACCAACTTCAGCCCTCCAGTGATTTTGCTGCTTTGCTCTATTTGGCCAGCCTCTGGCAGCCTGGCCAGGCCACCCTGAGGAGGTGTGAAGTGGCCTGGCTCAACACAAAGAGATGTGCCTGGAGGAGGAGATCTTCCCTCAGCAGTTGGAGAGGCAGGGAGGGGGAGGGATTCCAAACTGGTCTTCAAAGGCAGGGAAGGACATTTGGAGCAACCCAGCACCACCCTAACATCCTGCAAACCCAGACAATTAGGTGCTGCCTTGGTTGGGTTAGGAGAGGGCAGGAGAAGGCTGTGTTTAAGAATTTAAGAACACCAGTGGGTGGGCTCAGCCAGATGTAACCTCCAAAAATCACTTTCAGCCATTGTGGATTTTTGAGGAATGTTGCTCCCTGGGATTGATTTTTTCCACACTTCCCAGGAAATGGTTATCACAGGGGGAAGGACCATGCAGCTGACTGGAGAACCAGGACCCCCCGGTTTTTCACCCAGGAGCAAGAATAAAACTAGCCGACCTGCACCTACACCTCAGATCCCTGCCAGATTCCAACAAGGAAGAACTACAGAAGAAGAAGGACTGCCCTGCTGGATCCCTGACCCGCACTTGGACACTGCACTCTGAGGACTGTACCTGATGCATACTTAGGCTTCACCACAAGAAGGACTTTGACTGGCTTCAACTGGTTCAAGGAGGGACTCCTTGTTTGCTACAGGTGGCAAATTTCTAACCAGAGTCCCCTGCACCAACTCCTGAAGAAACTGACCAGCTGACCACTGTCCAGCGGTCAAAAAGGAGATTGGACCAGGTGCATTCTGGGAGTTGTAGCCTCACCCTCAAGGAGCATCTCAGAGCTTCTGGAACTTTGGGGTGAGCTGTGGACCTCAAAAGAACTGCAAATGAACATCTGGAAGAAGATTCAGAAGTTTGGAGAACTTTTGGACAAAAGCTACATAAAGGGACCAACCTACCGTGGCAACTCTAGCCGGCTTGCCTCAACCGCAACCCGGCCTGACTTGTAGGTTCGTCCCGGTGAAGAAAATCTCCTAAACTGACTAAGTCCAAACGTAGGAAGTTGACCGGGACCTCCCAGGTAGTGTATCAGAAGAGGGCTCCAGGGATGTCAGATCAAGATTCAGGTTTGCCCCAGTGGAAGGATTTGCATCTTGAAAAAACAACTACGTCACAAGGCAAAAATCTCCACAGAGGGCTACTGTGACGCGTATCTGAGGAAGAGTTCCAGGAGGTCATATTGGACTGGCGACTTGGTCCCGCTTAAGAAAATCTTCAAGAAAACGACTATGTCCGAAGGTAAACTTTTGACCGAGGCCTCCCGTGAGTTGTAGCCGAGCAGGGCTCCATCGTGGTCAGCCTCAAACTTTGACTTTGCCTCGTTTGAGGTGTGACCAGATGACCAGATGGCGCTATTCATTACTAAGCGATAAAAAACATTAATTCTTTAAAACTTCATATCTCCGTTTACCCTTATCTGACTTTATTTGTTTTGGTGTCATTTTAAAGATAAAAATACAATCTATATTTATAAATTGGTGTTGGATTTTTATTGTGTTTTGTGTTTTACTTATTTACTGTTTTGTGATTTTTAAATGCTTTACACATATGTCTCCTAAGTTAAGCCTTGTTGCTCGTTGCCAAGCTACCATGTGTTGATCTAGGTTTAATTTACTGAGACCTGACTAGACCTGAGTGGAGATTAGTGGTCTATTGCCAAGTGTAGGTACTTACCTGCCCTTACCAATAACCCATTTTCCAACACTGCGTTCCACCCAATAACATCGTCCACCAATGGCTACCCACTACCACACCAACAGACCTATACCAGCGCTGCACACATTGACGTAGACCTCGCTCCTCGCAGCAGCTCCCCCTCCTTTACAATCTACACGCACACTGATTCCGACGCAACACATACGAAATACAACACAATAAACCCTTGTCCTTGTCTGCTTTACTAAAGAATAAACAGTTTCAATCACACAAAAAAGGTCACAATTGCTTCTGATGAGACCTCGACCTGTGAGAAACATCTGAACAAGTACAGTTTCTCTCTGCACGATAAGATCGACTATACCAGTTCTCTCAAATTCACACAAGTGAACTTCTATTTAAACCTGGTCATTGATGACATCCCACAATGACTGCAAATCTTCAACAGACAACATATTATGGTGTCTTCTGCACCTTTTAAGCTATCCCGAAATCCTAGGCCACGTCAGACCGGAGGATCATTTCAACTTCTCTATAAATCACCACACTCACACAACATTCAAAACATCTCCACAAAACACCATCCAACTTTTCAATCACTGCAATCCGATCGCGAACTACTGCACTCCGCATTCTGTCTCACTAATCCACCATCAGACCAACTCTCTTCTGCTCTTCTGTAACTCGGCTGATTTTCCACCTCTGGGCATGGACACTGGAAACAGGGCTCTGGGAACTGCCTACTCCAGAACCTGGTTCCAGTTCTGTCCACTTCAGAAAAAGAACAATCCGTTACTGCTACCGTCTGATAGAGCATGGGGCCTTTCCACGATTTCTGAGGTGCGATAAATCTATGCTTCCCAGATCCGAGGGGTGAATAGTAACAATTATCAAATCCCTTAAACAGTTACTGTACAACCCAAATGTCACATAATAACATTTGGAGTCAATTCATAGGTTTAAATGGGTTTTATTACAAACTCAAAGTCAACATTACATAAATGAGTCTCAAAACTATAGTGTAAATATATAAAATCACCAAAGGGGAATTAAAGTATGGTACAATATTGAACCTAGTTAGCATATACAGGACTTAGGGGGTCATTCCGACCCTGGCGGTCAGTGTTAAAGCGGCGGCCAACCCGCCAACAGGCTGGCAGTCCAAAAAATGGAATTCTGACCCTGGCGGGAACCGCCAACACAGGCCGCCGCTTTAACACTCCGACCGCCACGGCGGCACAAACAAACAGCGCGGCGGTCACCGCCAACAGACAGGCGGCAGACAATGTACCGCCCACCCTATCACAACTCACCAATCCGCCACCTTTTCCGGGGCGGGAGCCCCGCCGATAAAAACACGGCGGAAACAGACATTTCCAATGGAAAACGCTCACCTCGACACACTCCACGCGGAATCGGGACAGCATGGAACCGGAACTCCACATCCTCCCAGCCATTGCCTTCCTGCTCTTCTTCCAGGATCACGAACGTCGCCGCAGACGACAACGGTGAGTACTGCACCTACGACACAGGGGAGGGGGGAGGAGGAAAGGTTACGGTCACACACATACGCCACACACCCACCCCCACCCTCACCCCCACCGAAATACCTACACACCAATGCAGATTGAAAAGTCAGAGTGACACCCCCAAACCCCCAAAACAAAAATGCAAAGACAAAAGGCAATGATTGTAAAAATAGAACTATATTACATCAATAATTAAGTATAGCGAACTTACCAATATATAAAGAATTAATACACATCTAGAACTATATACATACAAGTAGCAAAAGTCCGGCACAGTTTTGCAAAGTCCAAATGTCCGTGGGCCAATGTGCACCAACACATGGGCAAAGCCCACACACGAGATCGAGTCCATTGGAGAGAACACTGCTGGGGCATCACAAAAATAAAAAACTGGCACCTCAGGGGGAAGGGAAGGGGGGGCACCTCAGCCACATGAGTCCACGACGCCAGATCCACGAAGGGCCTCCATGCCCACTGTGCCATCGTGGGGAGTGCAAAGCCACAGTCTCTCAAGTCTCTACAGTGGGTGGATTGCCCACTGTGCCATCCTGGGGGGTGCAAAGCCACAGTCCATCAGGTGGATTACAGCGGAGCGGTGCTTGACAGGAGGGCCCAGCGGAGCGGTGCTTGACAGGAGGGCCCAGCAGAGCGGTGCTTGACAGGAGGGCCCAGCGGAGCGGTGCTTGAGATGAGGGCCCAGCGGAGCGGTGCTTGACAGGAGGGCCCAGCGGAGCGGTGCTTGACAGGAGGGCCCAGCGGAGCGGTGCTTGACAGGAGGGCCCAGCGGAGCGGTGCTTGACAGGAGGGCCCTGTTCAGCGGTGCCTGTCTTGGCAGGGCCCTGTTCAGCGGTGTTTCTCACGGCGGGGCCCTGTTCAGCGGTACTTCTCACGGCGGGGCCCTGTTCAGCGGTGCTCCTCACGGCGGGGCCCTGTTCAGCGGTGCTCCTCACGGCGGGGCCCTGTTCAGCGGTGCCCTTCACGGCGGGGCCCTGTTCAGCGGTGCTTCTCACGGCGGGGCCCTGTTCAGCGGTGCTCTTCACGGCGGGGCCCTGTTCAGCGGTGCCTGTCTTGGCGGGGCCCTGTTCAGCGGTGCTTCTCACGGCGGGGCCCTGTTCAGGGGTGCCCTTCACGGCGGGGCCCTGTTCAGCGGTGCTTCTCACGGCGGGGCCCTGTTCAGCGGTGCTCCTCACGGCGGGGCCCTGTTCAGCAGTGCTTCTCATGGCGGGGCCCTGTTCAGCGGTGCCTGTCTTGGCGGGGCCCTGTTCAGCGGTGCTTCTCATGGCGGGGCCCTGTTCAGCGGTGCTCCTCACGGCGGGGCCCTGTTCAGCGGTGCCTGTCTTGGCGGGGCCCTGTTCAGCGGTGCCTGTCTTGTGTTTCGAGTGAACCACACCTGGCCAATACTTCCTGCTCAGTCAGCATCGGACCTTTCCGTTGCGGGGCCCTCCTGTGATGGAGTCCTGGGACCCTGGGTCTCCTCCGATACCCCCGGAATGGGGCTGGTGGGGCCCTCATGGCCAGGTCGGCTGCTCCCTGCCTTTTGCGCTTTGCTGCCCTTGCCCTCCTTGGCAGACTCTCTGTGGCCCTTGGCTCCCTTACCCGATGTGGCAGGTGACGGTGCAAGGCTACCCTCATTGGGGGCAGGCGTATCAGGCCTGTCGCGCCTGCCCTTCAGTTTTTTGCTCCTCTTCCCAGGGGGGGGGGGGCTGGCTGTGCCTTTGCTGCTGGCCGATGTCCCTGCACAAGGAAAGGGCGGACTCCAAAAACCAGCCACGACGTTCTTGGGAGTTGCTGGGCTGGTGGTGGCTGAGGTGTTTTTGGAACTCTTACGAGATGGAGGGGGTGGGTCAGGTGAGGAAAAGAGGTCCAGTTTATAGAGGATTAGTTTTTTAGGAGCCATGGGAAGGGTAGCTGGAGTGGGTATGGGAGTGGAGGAAGAGGATGTGGTTGTAGGAGAGTCAAGTCTGGTGTCTTTGGGTGCAGGTGCTTGGGCTGGAGGCTGACATGAGGTGGATGGCTGTTGGTCGGGTGCCTGCCTGCGTTTGTGTGGTTTGGAAGCGGGGGTGACAGACACACTGGGAGAGGACACAGGGGACGTGTACATGGCAGTGGGGGTGGTGACTGCACGTGTGCGGACTGGTGTGGAGGGTGTGCTGGTGATGGGTGGTGGTGTGCATGCAGGTGTGAGTGTAGATGTCACACGGAGGGAGGAGGGAGACGAGGAGGTGGGGGACACAGAGGAGGTAGTGGCTGTTGGCATGTCTGCATCTGAATGTTGCTTGTGTGAATGCTTGTGTGTTCTGTGGTGCTTATGTCTGGATGAGCTGCCCTTGGGTGTTGAGGTGTGTGCAGGCTGGTCTGTAGGTGTGGATGGGATAAGCAGAGGAACAGGGGAGTGGGACTGGGTGGAGGGAGTTAGAAGAGGGAGGCTGGAGACAGGGACAATCGCTGCCGTCAGTGCTGAGGCCAGAGCGTTGAACGATCGCTGATGGGCAGCCTGACCCGAATGAAGGCCCTCCAGGTATGCATTGCTTTGATGCACCTCCCTCTCCACACCCTGGATGGCATTCAAAAGGGTAGACTGCCCAACAATGATGGTCCTCAGGAGGTCAATGACCTCCTCACTGAGGGCAGCAGGGGTGACTGGGGCAGGGCCTGAGGTGCCTGGGGTGAAGGAGATGGCCGCCTTCCTGGCCGTGCGGGCACGGGCCGAAGGCCGAGGGGCTGCTGGGAGGGCGGAGCTGGTGCGCTGGGTGGCGGCTGTACCTGTAGTATCGATGGGCACGGATGTTGCCGCCACCGCAAGGGAGCTCCCATCCGAGGACGTGTCGGTGTCACTGACGTCTGCACGGGTCCCCGTGGTGGAGCCCCCCTCGCCCTCCGTCTCACTGGTCATGTCGGAGTCCGTTGCATGGCCCTCTGGGGCCATGTGAGATGCAGCTCCCTCTTGCGCCGATGCCACTTCTCCTCCGCCTGATGATGCTAATGCACACATTCACCGAAAAACAAAGAAAATGGGGGGGGGGGATGGAGAAATAAAGACAAGTTGAGTGCATGCATTGGGGACACTGTTGGCGGAGAGGACAGACACAGAAGCCCCCTGCACTACGCTGCACACTTGGGGTACACTACTCATTCCCTGGGACATGCCCTACAAGCCTATGGGCGACAACTGCCCACACAGAATACACAGGTCCATGAATAGCGTTACTAGGCACCCTACAGAGGTGGGGGGCGGGGGCACAGGACCATACCTCACGGAGGGGCCTAGCCTACAGAAATCGCCCTGGCCTATGGATACCCACAGCCCTCCTCCCCCACCCAGGCACCTCCACTGCGCGCAAATTTAGCTGAATGTGCTGGTACTCACCCCCTTGTGTCTGCTGTGATGTCCTCAAGCGCCCATCTAAATCGGGGTAGGCCACCGCCAGGATCCGGGACATCAGGGGGGTCAAGGTACAACTGGCACCCCTCCTAGGTTGGGAGACAATCCCCAGCAGAGCCTCGGCGGTCTTCCTGCTCCCGCGGCGGATGTCCTCCCACCTCTTGCGGCAGTGGGTGCCCCGTCTGTTGTGGACCCCCAGGGCCCGGACGTCCTTGGCGATGGCACGCCAAATATCGATCTTTTGATGGGCGCTGACCTATGTGACATGTACAGGGGGGGAAAAGAAACATCATCACTTTTCTGCATGCTCGATGTGAGTGGCCCCCCCTCCCCAAACTTGCCAGGTGGCACATGCTCTCATCTGTCGTGCCATGCATTCGTAATTCGCTCCCCTCCCCTCCATCGTACATCCACCCCACTAATCACAGGCATTGCCCACTATGCATTGGCCCCCGTGTACTCACCTGTTGGTCTGGAGGACCGTAGAGTAGCGCATACTGGGGGAGGACCCCGTCCACGAGCTTCTCCAACTCTTCGGAACTGAAGGCGGGGGCCCTTTCCCCAGTCGCAGCAGCCATTGTCACTTCCAGACCGAGGTCACAGCAGCACTTGCAGTATAGGTCCTCTCCTATGGATGGTCAGGTCTCGTGTGATTAAGCAGAGAGAAAATGGCGGTCACGCCCGCGGCGGTGCGTACCGTGGCGGTGCGTACCGCGACCGCCGGCGCACATCGTCATTGGCTCCTGAAACCCACAGGGTTCAATGTTAACCAATGCTGCTTTGCGCCGCGGTCTTCGACCGCCTACTGCCACGGCACGCCAGCGCAATGACCTCACTTCACATTGTCACACTTCACAGGTCAGGCAGCCGCCATTTCAAGGGCACACATGGCTTAATTCTTACTGCGTCACACATGGCTAGGCCTTGCATCGACACTCATACAAGCTATTCAATCCAGAGAGATTCGTGTACTGTGCAGGCTGTGGGAACTTACCTGTGGGTTGATTGACTCTGTGCTCCATGTTGTCCTTCCTAGGCACCGTCCGCTGGGACTTGCGAGGAGACGGAGGAATGTTCCCGTGTACAGACCGCTGGTGGACCTGTCGACAATGGAAGAACGACATGTCATACTCACCTACAGACTCAACAGTGCCACTATACAGGAACTGTGTGCCCAGCTGGAGCCAGACCTGATGTCACCCATCCGCCAACCCACAGGGATTCCGCCTCTAGTGCAGGTGCTGTCAGTACTCCATTTTTTGGCTAGTGGATCATTTCAAACTACAGTGGCCATTTCACCTGGGATGTCTCAGCCTATGTTTTCAAAGGTATTGTCCAGAGTGTTGTCTGCCCTGATGAAATACATGCAGAGCTACATCATATTCCCTGAGGTGGGTGACTTGCCTACAGTGAAGGGTGATTTCTATGCCCTTGGACACATTCCCAATATCATTGGTGCCATTGATGGTACCCATGTGGCTTTGGTCCCCCCCAAAGACAATGAGCAGGTGTACAGGAACCGAAAAAGTTATAATTCGATGAATGTCCAGGTGGTCTGTTTGGCTGACCAGTACATCTCCCATTTAAATGCCAAGTTCCCAGGGTCATTGCATGACGCGTACGTCATGCGAAATAGTAGCATCCCTTATGTGATGGAACAGCTACAGAGACAGCGTGTGTGGCTAATTGGTGACTCTGGTTACCCCAACCTGCCTTGGCTATTGACCCCAGTGAGGAATCCCAGGACAAGGGCAGAGGAACGGTACAATGAGGCCCATGGGCGTACTAGGAGGGTGATCGAGCGGACCTTCGGCCTCCTGAAGGCCAGGTTTAGGTGCCTGCATATGACAGGTGGATCCCTAATGTACTCACCAAAGAAGGTGTGTCATATCATCGTGGCCTGCTGCATGCTTCACAACCTGGCTTTGCAACGCCAGGTGCCTTTCCTGCAGGAGGATGGTCCAGATGGTGGTGTTGTGGCCGCTGTGGAGCCTGCGGAGAGTGAAGAGGAGGAAGACGAAGAGAACGACACAGACAACAGGGACAGAGTGATACTGCAGTATTTCCAGTAACACACAGGTAAGAATCTACTCCTGCATTTTATTATATCTGTAACAGTACTGGCTCTCTACTGTCTGACCTTTCACCCCAATGTATGGTAACTTAGTTGTGAATTTGCCTTCCTATTTCAGTGATGTGGTCCCCACGGAGTGCCCTCTGGTTTATTTCCCTATGGACTACCGCTGTGTGACACTGGTATGTTGTCATCACAATGTATTTGGACATTTTTGGTTGGTTATATCGAATACATTTGGTTTAGAAAAATAAATAGCAGACTCCTGATGGTTTTTGTGCAATAATTGTGTTTATTGAAGTGCAAAAATTGGTGTATAGTTCAAAAAGGGTGATGGGTGATGGTGGAGGCATGTCCATGGCAGAGTCCAGACTCACGTTCGCACAGGTGCATTGTCCATATGCCTGTGGAAGGTGGAGCAGGGGCAGTTCAAGGTTGGACAGGGTGAACAAGTGGGACAGTGGGATGACATCCGGGGGGATCCGTGCATGGCGGGGGTCTTGACATCCTACTCTGTCTTCTTCCTCGATCTCAGGCCTTTCTTGCGGGGTGGTTCATGTTCTGCAGGAGGTGGGGTCCGGGTGGGCCGTTGCTGTTGTGTCGGGCCTCCTGACCACTAGCGCCGGCGGAGGTGGTGGGCTGTTCTTCCTCCATGCTAGTGGCAGGGTCCCTTTGGGGGGCCACATGGTCCCGCAATGTGGTGACAATCTGGTTGAGTGCCACCACGATTGTACCCATTGCGGAACTGATGCTGCGCAGTTCTTCCCGGAACCCCATGTACTGGCCCTCCTGCATGGCCTGGATCTCCTGGAACCTGGCCAGGACCGTCGCCATCGTCTCTTGGGAGTGGTGGTACGCTCCCATGATGGTGGTGAGGGCCTCTTGGACAGTGGGTTCCCTAGGCCTGTCCTCCCTCTGTCGCACAGCGGCCCTCCCAGTTCCCCTTTGTTCCTGGGCCTCTGTCCCCTGGACGGTGTGCCCACTACCACTGCCCCCAGGTCCCTGTTGTTGTTGGGGTGGTGGGTTGCCCTGGGTGCCCTGTAGTGGTAGAGACACCGCTGCTTGACCTGTCCTGGAGACAGAGGCATGGGCCCGCTGGGTGGGTGCTGTGCTGGGGTTTCCAGAGGGGGGTAGGTCTGCTGTGGCCTGTGGCTGCCTGAGGGGAACCGACTGTCTAGAGGTCCCCGATGGTCCGGGCTGGTCATCAGGTTCTAGGTCGACAGAGCTGCTGTCATCACTGGGGGCCTGTTCTGGGGGTGGGATGGGCATTTCTGGACCCTCCGGGCCGGTGTCTTGGCGTTTGGGCCCTGCAGGGGTAAAAGAGTATGGTTATTGCTTCTGTGTGTGCCATGGCGTGCGAATTGTGGGTGCCATTGTCCCTCAGTGCTGGCATTCCCTTGTGGGAGGAGTTGTGAGGGTGGTTTGGGGGGGGATGGGTATGTGCAGTGGTCATGCTTAGGTCATGGGTGTCCATGGTTTGTGTTGGCATTCAGGGGTTGGTGTTGGTTTGGGTGGGTTGTGCTGGTGAGACATTAGCAGGGAGGATATGTGCTGGGGGGTTGGGGGTGAGGGTGGGGGTGGGGTTTGGCATGCTGGTGGTTGGAGGGGGGGAAGTAGTTGAGATTAGACTTACCAGAGTCCATTCCTCCGCCTACTCCAGCGAGGCCCTCAGGATGCAGGATGTTCAAGACCTCTTGCTCCCATGCTGTGAATTCGGGTGGAGTGGGTGGGGGTCCGCCGCCAGGCTTCTGCACAGCGATGTTGTGTCTTGACAACATCGCCCGCACCTTCCCCCGTAGGTCGTTCCAGCGCTTTTGGATGTCTTCCCGATTTCTGGGATGCTGTCCCACAGCGTTGACCCTGTCTACGATCCTTTGCCATAGCTCCGCCTTCCTGGCTATTGTGGTGTGCTGCACCTGTGTGCCGAAGAGCTTTGGCTCTACCCTAATTATTTCCTCCACCATGACCCTGAGTTCTTGGTCCGAGAACCTGGGGTGTCTTTGGGGTGCCATGGGGTGGTGTGGATGAGGTGTGGGGTGGTGTTTGTGGTGATGAGTGTAGTGGTGTGTGGTGTTTTGTGCGTAGATGTAGTGTGGGGGATGATGTTGGGTTCCTGTGTGTGTTGTGGTTTGCGTTCCCTGTGCTCTCTCTCTGTGTATTGCGCCTTGTCTCTGAATTTCGATTTGTGGGGGTTTGTGGGTGATGTGGGTGTGTGTTTTATATCGTATTGATTGTGTGGGAGTGGTGTTTGTATGTGTATCAGGTGTGTGTATTTTGAATTATCCAATGTGGCTGTGTTTTGTAAAGGTGTGTGTATTTTGAGCGCGGCGGTGTGTACCGCCAATGGGATACCGCGGTTGAAAGACCGCCACGTGGATTGTTGGGTCGTAATGGCATGGGCGTATTTCTGTTGGCGTGACGGTGGAGGTTTGGTCATCTCCAGTTTATCGCTGACCGCTGATGTGGCAGCCTTCAGTGGAGGTCGGGTTTTTGGCGGTTTGGCAGTTGTGGGTCAGAATGACCCTGGCGGGTTACCGCAGCCGCGGCGGTGTTATGGCGGTCTTCTGACTGGCGGTAACTGCCTTTTACCGCCAGGGTCAGAATGACCCCCTTAAACTGCTATTGCAACAATGCAAAAGATCAGTAAAAAGCATATTATTCTTTTTCACTAGAACCAAGTTCTCCTGCCTGACCATATAACCTAAAACCTAACTAGTCTAATACTAAAGGAATGTTTGAGAAAGGTCTGCAAACAGACATTCATTAGAATATTCTTTTAAGAGAGGTGTGGTGGCATAAAGCCACATAAAGGTATGAGGTATGTACTTCAGAAAGGTCCATGCAGCTCTGAGAGGAAAGTGTTGTAGTTGCAGTCGGACCGCCGCCAATGTGGTGTCCGAGCTCCATATTAAGACCGCAGCGGAAGCGCCACGGTCGCACCACCAGCACTGTCAGATTACATCTACACAAAAGTCTGGCGGTCCTAATCCACCAGGGCAATGCTGGGGATTCCCCTTCTCTGCTGGCGATTTCATGGCGGTAACCCCGCAATGAAAAGGCTGGTAGAGACAGGGTGCAGAGTGCCCCGGGGGGCACCGGCACTGCCCATTCACTTGGCATGGGCAGTGCAGGGGCCATTGTGACCAGCCCTGTCGCAATGTTGAACATTGCAATGGGTGCTGGGGCACTCTACGCACAACAGCGTTGCCGCCAGCTCTATTATGAGCCAGATACAATGCTGTAGGCCTTTTCCCGCTGGGCCAGCGGGTGGAAACTGTGTTTTGGCCTGCTGACCCAGCAGGAAACTCGTAATGGGTCCGGCGTGGAGGCTGCCACACTGGCGGCAACCTACCTGTCTGGACTTCGGCAGATGAGCTTTTCCATCCGCCAAAATCATAATATGCCCCTATATGTTATATGCAAATAGGCACCCCACTCATATGCTTTGCAGTGCAGAACATATATGAAATATATTAAACAATATACAAAATATAACCACCAGAAATGATCACCCTTTCACGCTCTTTTCCCAGAGATGTAGTGGCACAGCCACGCTACACTCTTTCAACTACAAAAATGTACATGAATTGAACTTCAGAAATTAATTTCATGATGACTACCAGAGTAGTTTCAAAATTGCACCATGCTCTAAGAGGCATTTTGGAAGTACAAACAGTATTATAATTACAGTATACATGCCTAAGAGTAAGATGATGCAATGAGAGACCTCTGGTGTGGACTAAAGGCAACAGAATCACACATTGGGGCCAACTGAGATGATTGTGTACTTGTCAGTAGAAGGCCATCTAAGCAATCACAGATGGAATATATTGCACATATTTTAAGGAGACACATCTAGCTGAACCAAACTCTGGGTCTTCTGTTGGAGTAAGGAAATGATGTCATTAGACATTAATCATAATCATTACTTTTGTAATCTAGTTCTTCATACTACAGATGTATTGTTTCTAAGTGTTTTATGTAGCACTCATTACTATTAACTCAGTTTAATGACACTCCATTTACTGTCCTTGGAATTATTAAAGGCTGAGTGTCCCTTGACCGGATTTGAACTTGTGACCTACAGATGAGTGCATTTTCAGTGGCAAACTATTTACTAACTGAGCTATCCTTCTATCTTTCTGAATATTATTAAATGCCCACAGCATATGACAGACGTTCTGAAGGCCTAATAATTTATCATATCCTCGAATATTGCACATCAATGTACATTCCTCTTCGAGTGCGGCCAATCTTCACCCTTACTACCCGCTATATTTAATATCCTGGACACCGTTTAAAAGGTTAAAGAGATTGCAATAGACCTTGCGCACCTGTTACATCAAGGTAGCTTCAACCTGGCTGAGAAGCGACGGAGCAGTTAATTACTGATTGATGTCCTCACTATAGTAAATGAGTCTGGCTGTGTCCTGTAGTAGCCAAAACTAAATTTATGCTTGAGTTCGTGAGTGGAACAAAGAATGTTTTATTGGTCGCCAGGGTGGTGAAAATTTGGAAAACATGTTTTTGAAATTTCAGGAGAAGTATGTCAGATTTTATAAAAAATATTTGCCAATATCTCACTTGAAAAATAAACGTGAGAGCTTGCCTAAGGTTCAAACCGCAAGAGTCAACAGTCATTTCTCTGTTAGTGCTAGATGTTTGCTACCCACAACAGCGACAAAGAGGTGAAAATTACATACCAACTTGTGTAATGCAAAAACCCTAAAGTTTGTGAAATTTCTCCGATTTAGCGAGCATTCAAACAGGGCTTAGTCGACACAGCTTTTGCTAAGCAGAAGCCAATAGACTGAAGCTGGATGGCAAGCATGACAATGCACTATCTTTGTTAGTTGTGAAGTATGGTGTGATGGAGGTAGAAATAAAACAAATTTCAAAAAGCGTGCGACTCATAAGGAGGGCTGAACCTGGACTGTAATTTGTGACGCAGCGTCACCTTTTCCTCTTGCATTTAATGACATACTAAGGTATAGCATGTATAATCATTGCTTACATATACACACACATGATTTTATATTTATACTGATTATTAGGAGTGTTTTTTTACACTAACTTGTTGACCATAGTTGAGTGTATTCAACTGGTAACTTAGCCAGAGTTGTAGGTCTCAGTTAAAAGGATCATTATAAAAAAAAAAAATGTTTTTCTGCTGGCTGTGCATAACCTTTTTCTCCTTTCCGGCACCAAGATTTACCATGTTCTTGTTAATTGTTAGAGTTTACTTTAAGGTTATTGCTGTAACATTTCTATGATTTGGACCGTGTGAAGACAACAAGGTGATGAATGGAATGATGTCAGTATTGTATACAAGTCTAGCTACGTCCAGTAGTTGCCAAAGAGCAAAATGTATGCATGCTTGTGAATTATGTATGGTAGAAACAGTGTTTTACTGATCGCCAGGTTTGTCAAAATTGTCTAAAAATATCCTTGACATTTCCGAAGAATTATGTGAGATTTTGTAAAATCTTTGCCAATACTTACTTATTTTCCTATGCCTACTACCCCTTCTGGGGTATAGGCCATCAACGAGTACTCCCCAACCATCTCTGTCTGCAGCTTTTTTACAATCTGACTCCAGGTGTATCCCCTTTACTTGCTGTCAGTCTCGAGATTTTGGCACCAGGTGTTTCATGCCTTCCTCTTTCCCATGGCCCGTCAGGGTTCCATTCAGGGATTGCCTCGTTGAGTTTAATGGAGCCTTGTGGAGGGTGTGACCCATCAAGCGCCAGCATCTTTTCAGATTTCTTCTTGGTCAGTTGGGGAGTCTGCTGCCATAGGTCATTGTTACTGATGGTGTTTGGCCAGTGGATGTGGATTTGGGAGATTTTCCTCGGAAAGGTGTTTATGAAGATGGTGGCCACTGTTGTCAACCAAGTTTCTGCTCTATACAGAAGGACCAATTTTATGTTTGTGTTAACAAGCCAGATCTTGGTTTGTCACGTTACGTCTTTGGAGCTCCAGATCTTCTTTAGCTGAAGGAAGGCAGCTCTTGCTTTGCCAGTTCTTGCCTTGACATCAGCATTTGCTCTGCCATGCTTGTCTATGACACTGCCGAGGTATGTGAAGACCCTTTTCTCTTATTAATCTGTCATTTGTAGTTATGTAACACTGGATACCATTCATGTTGATCCTATTTTTCTTTGGATGGAAGGTTATGTGATAATTCTGGGACCATAGGCTTTCCATCCAATCAGAGCTCTGTTGGCTGCTGGAGATAGCATGAGTGCTACTCCCCGAGTGTGTGGGCCGTTCATTTCCTCATGCCCACAATACATCAGCATTCCTCCTGGAGCCAGTCTTTTCTGTCCTGGCTCTGTTCATCTTGTCTCACTGATAATAAGCAGGGCAAGGGTCTAGTTTTTCATCTCCATTGCCACTTGGGCAGTCTTGCCTGTCTCGTGGATGATCCTCACATTCCATATTGATGGTTCTGTCTTTGTCGAAAGCAGGTGGACCTGTTTTGTGGGTTCCATAAATCTCTAGCTTGTACCACAAAGCTTCATTGATCTTCGTGAAGGATATTCCTCTATCTCTAAGGCTGGGATGCATTTTGGTTGATGTTTCTGTAGCTAGCATTTTTTACATGGTGGGTTGCTAGCCCCAGATATAACCCTCCTCCTTTCACAGCCAGGCTTTGGACTGGCCATGACAGACTTTTCCAAAATCTCACATAAAAAGTGAATGTGAGAGTTTGCCTCACGTTCAACAGTCAAAAGCAACACCGAAAAGAGTTTGGATTGGGGAGAAAATGTCTCACAGCCATCATTTCTCTGTTCCTACAAGACATTTCCTGATCCAAATAGCGAAACAGAGTAGAGGATTACACACTAAATTGTGTAATGCAAAACCCTTAAAGTTTGCAAAACTTCACTGATTTAACAAACATTCAAACAGGCTTAGGGCCCGATTACGAGTTAGGTGGGCACTATTCTTTTGTGCATTTGGCGGTCAGACCGCCGCATCCTCGGCGGTCCAACCACCTGATCAGGAGTTGGGTGATGACACTGCCTCAGGACCACCACCACACTCAACATTACTGCTACCGCAGTGGTGGCTGTGGCAGCAGAGGAGGCCCTTTAAGGGAGGTCTGCATCATCCACCGCTGGGTTGATCAGGACCTGCCTTACCCCTGACCTTCACCTAGCAGGGTCACGGCCGGGTGTAGGTTGAAAGTAAGGCATGGAAAGGGTCACAACAATGGCCTTGGGTGATTCTGCCCTCCCCATATGTGAGCTGTAGCTCACTAGATAACCCCTCAGTGCCAGTCAGTCAAGTACATGCACCGTGTCACTGGCTAGGGACAAAGTGTGCCCAAATGGCTGGCGGTACCACAGCATGGCCAACTTTGGCTTCAGGCTGTTACTGGAGCCAAAGTGTACCCCTGTCATAACTGCGGCACCTACACACCCTGCAGGAAAAACAAAATGCAGCAGTCTGTCGAATTCCCTGGTGCATAGCTCTTGGGCCATGTTCCTTACTAATGATAACACTGCCTGGGCCAAATCTTTATAATGCATGTGAAATTCACAAATTTCGTGGTTTGAGAAATTCACAAAAATCTGCACACTCATTTTTCCACAGGAGACTGGTTCGAACAAAAAACATCTTGCGCAAGACATTTTCTCCTCAAACAATTCCTCTTGCTTCTATGCTCAGCATGAAATATGCAATCGCGTTCACTGTGATTTTAGAGAAAGTTCATGTAATTTTCAGGAAATGTGATTAAATAATTTGAAATAAAATTTTGCACCCCATCTTTTTGACCTGTGTGCTGCAGTTAGGTGGGTGTTTTGACAGAATCTATTTTACATAACTGGCATGATACAAACTCCTCTAGGTGGTACCACTCCAAATTTTCAAGCGCTAAATCTAAAGGAACAAAATGATGAGCTACAGTTCTTTATAACTTTATGAAAATCAATGTCACAGGAAGCGTCCAACACTTCTCAGCCACCTTTAGTGACACAGATTAGGCCTTCCTTCATAACCTAAACCTCTGCTATGTGTTTGGCCAGCACCTACCATTCTTTAAGTTACACATATTGATCAATGGAGATCTGTCTCAGTCATGCGCTAATGAGTAACCCCACAGTTGAAACAATATCCTGGCTCGCTCCTAACTGAGATTCTAATCTTTTGAAGTGTAACACTGAGTCAAACATTATTCAAAATATTAAGCAGTTGAAGTTTCGCTCCTGTCATCCTGGTGGATTCATGAATGAATAGCTGCTGCAGAACGGAAAATGTTTTACAAGGGAGCTGTTGCTTGAAACAGCTGTCGGAGCGGCCTCTCGATTGCAAGGAAGCATTACCAACTTGGTTATTCTCTAAGGAGCCCAGTCTCAAGGCCCTTTCTAAAGACAAATTGCTCACTTTACAACTAAAGATTAGGGAAAGGAAATTCCAAAACTTGGGAGGAGAGTGAGAGGAGACATGGCCACTTAATCCTTGATTCACTAAAAAGAGGGAAAGAAGAGAACCTTAACACAGGAGAAGCAACCCGTGGAAGACAACAAATATAAATTGAAGATGCACTGTTGCCACAAGTACCAAAACGACAGAGGTTCGTGACTTTGAAAATGATGGGCTCCTTGACTAATAGCCAATTAAGACTGGCCAAGCATTCAAATATGCACCAAGACCCAGGGCCTCATTTACAAGGCCTGTAGCACAGGGTGGCACAGCAAGTGCTCTGCTGCGACGCAGAGTGGCATAGCAAATGCCTTGCTGTGCTGCCCTACACCACCGGGAAAGGGCCGAAATGTGCTGTATCTACAGTGTAAAGAGCATTTCTGTCATCTCCACCTGCGCTGGTACACAAATTGCTGCCATGCGCCAACGCAGAAACCCTTGCACTGTGGTGCAAGGCTGCCTGCATTGTGAGGATGATTGTTTTTGTGCAGTAAGGGATGATTGTTTTTGTGCAGTAAGGGACACCATCCTGCACAAAAACAATCACAAGAGGTGTTTTCCTCTTTCTATGTGTGCTGAAGAATGCAGCACACATAGAAAGAGGAAAAATGGTAAAGTGAAGATATTTCTCCCTGTTGTGTCACTTTCCCTCCTCCCTGAGGTGATGTAGGAATCTGATGCATTCCCAGACTTGTAAATCTGGGAATACACCAGATTCCTACGAGTTTCATGATGTTGCAAGGGAACACACGAAAGCAACACCCATGGAATGCACGTTTCACACAGTGTTATGCGTGAAAGGGTTCCATATTTGCAAGGCCATGAAAAGCCATGCAGGGTAGCTTTGCATGGCCTTGTAAATATGGGATGGCACACTACGCCACAGAAGCATTAAAACAAAATGACACTCCAGTGGTGCAGTGTGCCGCTACGGTCTCGTAAATGAGACCCCCTAGTCTGATGAGTCGAGCAGTTGCACTTCTCTCCCTGTTGACAATGAGGTTGTGAACTGAATCTGGAAAATTGACAACTCCTTTATTATCAGAGTGAGTAATGATAGGAAAGTAGAGATTTACCATTTTTAAGTCCATGCTTTCAGACCTTGATAGAATACATATTGTCACAGGTACACATCTTCAAACCGTGCCATTGTAAATACTGTCAAGATGTGTAAATGTGGAGTTAAGAATACTAAAACTGTACTTACCTATGTATACTTACCCTGACAATAGAGTGGTAGGCGACATCTCAGATCCAATCTTCTCTAAGTAGATGCGAAAAACTCAATATATTGACATACAACCCAGTTAAACTGCAGACTCCTGGAGAAAGCAGAAAGGGTGTATTTTCAAGGAACTAGTGTAAATGCCAGCATCAGCAATCTTTGCTCACTTCCTGCTGTCCTTGATAGAAATTAAAACAGCAACAAGATAAAGGTGGGTGAGAGGCTGATTCCTGCGTAGAACACAAGAATGTAAAATAGATTTTAATATCTAGGCATAGTAATCAGTTAAATGTAAAGATGATATTTAACAAGCCTTATCGCTCACAAATCATAATTGTTGGGTCTGGTGGTCTAGTGTACTGATAATCCACTCCAAGAATCTGTGTTTAATTTCTTGGTCATAGGTTCGAATTCCACCGGATCCACTCAGCTTTTCATCCTCCTAAGTTTCCTTCAATTATCTTACACTTCCTGTCTCTTTATCTCACCTTTCTTTTTCTACCCTGCTTTCTTGCGTTGGTACTGTGTTCCAAGCTTTGCCTACTTACTTTTTTACCTCTTTACTGCCTTTCTTGCTCTTGGTTTGGGCCAGGACCGGTCAGGAAACTAAAACCATCCCTGGCAAAATGTTCAAACCAGCTCCCAACTGTAAGAGGCAATGACTAGAATCGACTCATGGGCAATTTCATGGTTGAGTTATGGGTGTCCATCGAGATCTTATATCGGCCAAAGTGTAACAATGAAAAATCATTTTTCACAAAAATTAGTGTGCCATATTCAGGACATGCACCAGTGGCACAAATTGACCACTTTACAGTCTCTTGCCTCAAACTGTGAAACCCACTGTAGTTGTCAAACTTGTAGGAATCCCCGGTGCATATAGGCATTCCTAATTAAACAGATATTGACAAACAGCCTTTTTACAGCACATTTTATCACAGTATTGAAGCTTGTTAGACCTGACAACCTTAGGGTGGTCATCCCCCAGCTTTTTGCCTGCCTCCCTTCAGTTTTCTGACCCTGATTTTGCTGGTTTTAGGACTCTCCACACTTTATCACTGCCTTCCCCAAAAGTGCTCTCCAAGGGCTTGGATTGAGCTTGCCCAACAAAGACTTCACCAGCTAGCTTTTAGCTAATTACAACTTTAATGACGCAGGGAATGACTCCAGGAGCGCCAACACTGACGTCACAGCCTGCTCCCACTCCATGGACATCGCTGCACACAACGACCGCGGCCTGGAACGTAAGTCTGACATTTCCGAGACAGTGCTGATGTCACGCAGGGTCATCACAACTCTGCGAAGTCGACACATCACATCTTGACCGACCGGATCCATCGACCCCACCGGGTCACAAGGGATTGACGCATCTCCACCGATGCCGCACCAGCTCCCCCTACAACCGGACAGACCGACTTGTCACCTTCCCCTGCCTAGCAGTGCGGAACTGATGCCTCATCTATCCTGACAATCAAGGGAATGGCACTGCCCCAGCTCCAGCGACACTTCGACTCCACGACTCTATGCGATGTCTTTGTTTCTTAGTTTTGAAAAGGTACTGTACCTGGGGGTCCGTGCGACTTTGTGACCGGTCCCTATGGTATTTGAGTACTGGGAATGACTCAGTCAACAGCGCCATGACAGCCCTAGTTGGAGCTATTGAGTTTCTAAGCACTGTAGTGGGATTTCATCTTTAAAAAGTCAATTCTTTGCTTGTGTACATTGGATGTTCATCATTTTTATCGTATTTTATTTAGATAAATATCATCTATTTTTCTAAATCTGTGTGGTGTATTTTTGTGGTGTTTTCACTCGGTTACTTTATGAATTATTGCACAAATAGTTTACACATTGCCTTCTAAGTTAAGCCTGCCTGGTCTCGGCCAAGCTACCAGAGGTGAGCACAAGATAATTTGGGATGGGTTGTGACTTACTCTGACTAGGACTGTGGTCTCTACTTGGACAAGGGTCTATAGTTCTGCCAACTAGCGACACAATTTCTAACAAAGCTGAACTTGTCACACCGATAAATATATAATTCATTTGGTTGTTGTTTCCCAAAAAGGGACATGAGGGTCATCTAAAGCTCCTCTTGTACTGGACAACTCATACATCCCATGGAATGCATTGATACAAATGCGCTACTCCGTACATGTCTAAACAAGAGTCATGACATCAGTTTGCATGACCAATACTTAAAACAAGTTTGAAGATTTTGACAAGATGGACCGGGCTCAGACAGGGTTCTGAGTGCTCTGAAACACTTATTTTGGGAATAAATGTGCAGACTTATGGACTGTTTATTACTTTCCGTACAGTTTTAACTGACCAATTTGGAGATTTCAAATTACAGACCACTTCGTGATGCCAAATACATTCTACAGTAATTTCAGAGAATAGCTGTGATAAGTATCTCCTGCCTTTGGCCTGAAGAAGACCCTAATCAAGGTTTTTTTAAGGGACCAAACATGGTGAACTGTTCTAGTAATATGGCTGTGATCTTTAGACTAGTACTGGCTTATAAATGGCACATTGATTGAATGCCACAGGAAACGTTCTAGAAAAAAGATGTATGTTGCCCAGATACATGTTGCCCACTATTATTAACTGAGACATTTTTCACTTGAGGACTGTAGCATTAGCTTCCATTTGTACATAAGATCCTTGTTGTTTATGAACCTGAAGTGCATATGTGTCTTGAAATGCAATGTCATATTTGTAACATTTTACTCTTGCAGTTTTTTTTCCAATTTTGTCATGGCAACAAATTTCATCTGAAACTTTTTTAAGCAGTGCCATAAAATTGGGGCGTGGCCTGACTGCCGAAGATGGTGGCCACTTAATTCCTCGGCTCCGGCTCATACTTTATTCTTTGTTATTGGCTACTTGGGTGCGCCCTGGCCACTCACATTTGTGGGTGCTGGAGAACAATTCTGTGATTACTCGGAAGTAGAAGGATGCTAGCTCAGCCTGTTGATACAAACGGGCCAACTCATGCTCACACAGTGAAGCGGTGGTGGCTGGTGCTGGTCCCCGAGGGCGGTTGTTGACTGAGAGGCAGCGGCCTTCCCCCCAAGTTGTCCCAGTGAAGAGGTGAGCGTCTCAGGGGCTGTGTACTGCTGAGGAGGCTTGGGCCATCAGGGTCCTAGCAGAGGTTCAGGAAGGAGCCCAGCCACCAGACTGCCTGAAGGTGTGGCACCACTGAGGAGAACTGCACCTCCAGCCTCTTGAAGCCCAGCACAGTGAGCACTAGTGACTTATTACAGGAGTCGGGAGCTGGGCGACTGGGTTCGACGTGCCTGGAACTGCTGCGAACCTAGGCAATGCCTTGGTAGAGCCAGCTGAAGGAGATGAGCTGAGGACACTGGGACCCTATCCAGCTGCCTCTCTGTGTGCGAGCGCCTCCAGCTAACATATCAGTGCCCGGCACAGGCCTCTCTTGGGGGGAAGCTGCCTCATTGTTCTGGGACCCCCCCTGAAATCATTCTCTGCCATCTGCCAGATGAGTGACCTCTGGCTCATCAGCAGTGATGCAGGCCTGCAGACCTCACTACGATTTGGGCGGGGCAAGTCTGTGCAACCTAGGTGCATGTTGGCACCTGGAGGGATGCTAAGTCATAGACCTGGTTGCTATGCCCAGAAACCCTCACCATGAATACTGGGGATTGTAGTGAAGGCTAGAGATGTGACTGAGCCCAGGAGATCACATCCTGCCCCCATTTCCACCTAAAGACAGAAGGTGCTGCAGCTGGTCTGGGGGTGTTCGCTTACCCACTTTTAGACCTCATGGGCCACAGACTATCATGTAGTGCCTCTATGATGGAATAGCGATTCCTGGTGATTGGAGCCCTACCTGACTTGCCATGTGGGGCCTGTGTCCTGCCCAAATGGACTGTTCTGCCAGACTGCCTATCTTGACTCAGTGCAGCCCGACTCGGGGCAATTCACACTTTTGGGTGCCAGCAAAGGAGATTGGGCCCCTTGAGTGCAGAGCTGTGCCTGTGGTATTGCCTACTGCGGCCCCTAACGGAGGCCCGTCTGGGGAGCTGGGGGACTGTGGTGGACTAACCTAAGACACCTGGGGCCATATTTATACTTTTTGACGCAAAACTGCGCTAACGCAGTTTTGCGTCAAAAAAATTTGCGCCGGCTAACGCCATTCTGAAGCGCCATGCGGGCGCCGTATTTAATCAATGACGTTAGCCGATGTTAGCCGCCGGCGCTGCCTGTTGTGCGTGAAAAAAAACGACGTACACCAGGCAGCGCCGGCGTAGGGGGATATGGAGCTTGGGCGCCAAAAAATGGGGCAAGTCAGGCTGAGGCAAATTTTTCGCCTCAACCCGATTTGCGCCAGGAGTCATGCCCCTTGCCCAATGGCCATGCCCAGGGGACTTCTGTCCCCTGGGCATGGTCATTGGGCATAGTGGCATGTAGGGGGCACAAATCAGGCCCCCCTATGCCACAAAAAAAATAAAAGAAAAGTACTTACCTGAACTTACCTTAATGTCCCTGGGATGGGTCCCTCCAGCCTTGGGTGTCCTCCTGGGGTGGGCAAGGGTGACAGGGGGTGTCCCTGGGGGCATGGGAGGGCACCTCTGGGCTCCTTCCGAGCCCACAGGTCCCTTAACGCCTGCCTTGTCCAGGCGCAAAAAAACGGTGCATAAGCGGCTGTACGTCATTTTTTTTGACCCGCCCACTCCCGGGCGTGAATTTTGCCCGGGAGTGTAAATACGGCGCACATGCCTCGGAGTCAATTTTTTAGACGGGAATGCCTACCTTGCATCTCATTAACACAAAGTAGGTGTCCACGCTAAAAAATGACGCAAACTCCATGGACTTTGGCGCTAGACGCGTCTAACGCCAAAGTATAAATATGGAGTTAGTTTTGCGTCGGAATTGCGTGAAACAAAACAACGCAATTCCGGCGCAAACAGAGAAGAAATATGCCCCCTGGTGTGCTTCAGTGCCCTGAGAGCCCTGCCTCTATGACCGTGAGCTGTTTGCTTGCGGCAGACACCGCATGGGGAGGCCAAGGGCCAAGCCCAGCGGACACTCAACTGGGGAAGTTGAATCCTCCCCACCAGTGACATCAGATGTAGAAGGATATGACCCTGCCCTACCCCCATACAACTACAGCTGGAAAAAATCCTTGCAGCAATTGCTGACACTAAAACTACCCTTCAGTGGGATTTAGTGCTGTCTAGGTGGGCTTGGGACTACTAAGAACAGATCATCCAGTTGGCAAATGGGGGAAAGATGTTGAGGTTGTGGTGAGCGAGTTGCAACCAGAACATCGGGCACTGGCCCAGCAGGTGACGGTCCTGAGCGACAGGGTACACACTGTGCTGAAGAAGCTGAGGTCCGCAACCGCCGGAATAGTGTGTGACTTGTGGAGCTCCCTGGAGGTACAGAAGATGGGAACATGGTCTCCTACCATGAACAATAGTGGGGAAAAGAGGTAGCCCTGAAACTACTATCACCCTTCTTACCCTGGAGTGGGCACATAGAGTTCCTGCCCATCCACTGGTGCCGGCCAACTTCCCTAGCCAATCGTGGCCCGATAGCTGTACTTCAGAGACAGAGATGTGATTCTGCAGAGAACACCGGCGAATGGCCCATTCACCATTGGCAATGCAAAGGTGTCAATATTCCTCGATTCACCACCCCTGCACAGGCCAAAAAGGCCCTGTTCCTGAAAGTAAAGAAAATGCTTTGGGGTGAGGGTTTGCATTACTCATTACTATTCCCTGCTAAATTGAAAATCATGCTGGATGGCTCAACACACTTCTACAAGGACCCTAGTGTTACCTGGGAATGATTAGATGCCTATAGATTGGTGCCACTGGTTCCTTGGCCTCCTAAGAGATGGACTAATCGTAGACCCAGGAAGCGCTCTTGGAGCACCGCTCACGGAGTGGCTCTGAATAAGCCATCCAGATTACAGTCAGAGAGGGATTGGGCTGCAGCTCTACAGGCAAAGGCGGAACTCAGGGTGCCACTTGTATCTCCCTATCAAAACGTCAGTCCACAGTGTTGGACTCTGAGGGATCGATGGTGGACGAAGAAGGACTGCAGAAGACCTGATCTTAGAAGATGTGTCTCAGCAGCTTTTAGTTTTGGGATTTGTTAATGTCACAAACTACCTCACCTGTTACCCACACTACTTCATCATTCTTTGTCCTTCCTGCCCCCTTTTTTATGCTGTTTAGTTGCCCACCTCCAATGTATCAGTTGAGCCCACATGGAGCACTTTTGTGTTTGATTCAGACTTCCTTGACTGGGGGGTGGCTGGCAGGCCTCATGGTGGCTGTGGTGTATCCCTGGGCAACACGCACAGCCCATGCTGGAGTGGACATGGAGATATCCTACTTTTGCCCACCCCTCACCACTTGGCCCTACTAGAAATCTAAATGAGTCAAGACTATGACTACACCTTTCTATCATCTGTTTGGGCTGCCAGCCATTGCCAGGCTGCACTTGGGTTGGGGAATTTGAAGCTAGGGTAGTTGTTATCTGTCTTGGGGATTGTGGTGCATTCTCTGTTGGAGGTTGGAGGTGCAGGAATTGGCAGGGGAGCTGACTACATGCTTTGTTTGCCTATATGGCTACTCCATGTCAGGGTTTCACGATTATAACATAGAAAGCTGTGGATGGGATACACCAGTAACCGGCACAATAGCCATAAGTATCTTAGATGCAGGGGGGTGCATGCTGCTATGTTGCAGGTGACCCACCTCATAGGAATAAAGGTTGAGAAACTGTGGCACCAGTGGCAAGGTTAACTATATGCCTCCTCTTACTCCATGTATGTTTGAAGAGCCTTAGGCCCATATTTATACTTTTTTAGCGCTGCATTTGCGTCATTTTTTTGACGCAAATGCGGCACAAACTTACAAAGTACGATTGTATTTTGTAAGCTTGTGCCACTTTTACGCCAAAAAGCGATGCAAATGCGACACTAAAAAGGTATAAATATGGGCCTAAGTGTGAATTAGAGTGAGGATGCCTTTTGAGTTGGAATACTTCCCAGGGGAGATATGTTTAGGTGAATGGTAAAATGAAGTTCAGAGAACTCACTCCGGGAAGTGTTTATGCACCGAAGCAAGATGCAGTAGTTTTCTTCCAATCCCTGTATACTCCACTGGGTCACCTGGTGACAGATGATTGACTTTTGAGGCAAGACTTCAATTGTGTCACTGATGTCTTATTAGACTATTCCACCTCTTCCCCCTCGGCTGAGGCACAGTCCCGCAGACTTGCTGTGGGCCTCCGGGACTGGTTGCAACATTGGGGATTGTCCAAAATCTGAGCACACAGCAAGGGGTAGAGAGAGATTATTCATATTACTCCGATTTGCATGCATTGCACACTCAAATGGACAGATTTGTCTGTTCTGACAGACTGAGTCAATAGGCGACTCACTCTGAATGCCTTGACTGTACCCTGTCTGACCACAGCCCATTGCTCCTGGCGTCTCAGCTGCACTATGATCACACAGTCATCCTGGTGTGGCACCATAACTCGACGACCTTTGAGAATACTTGTTTTTAGAGAACCCCTGCAGACCGCCATCACAGAATATTTTAATATTAAAAAGGGCTCAGCAACTAGTGGGTTGGTGAAGTAGGAGGTGTTTAAGGTGGTGGTTCGTGGCCATTTTATGGGTCAGTCATTTGGGATCAGAAAGGAGCTGGATGGGGAACTACGCATGCTAGATGACTCCCTCCACACACCAGATAGTGCCTTTGGGCGGATCCCACGACACAGCATAGACTACTGGAGGCATTTTGGGACTACTACGAGACACTTTATTGCAGTCCAGAGCCACTCTCGTTAGACTCATAGGCCGATTTCTTGGACCAGATGCCACTCCAGACACTGCCCTGCGAGGCCCAAGCGGGATGTGTGTGAGAGAGTAATGGTGCAAGGGATTTGATCTCCCATTAATGAGATTGCAGCAGGCAAAACACCAGGCCCAGACGGTATTCCTGCAGACATAAGTTAGAGGGAGCCGGGCCCTTCCCACTCCTCCACTGCAAGTGTTGACCTTTCTAACTGCTGTGATCTCCCAGCCTGCTTGCCGGCCCCCCACCCCTTGGATATGGTGAGAATGCCTTAACCTCACCCAGAGTTTTTTCAGCCTGTTAGCCCATGCACTAAGGCACTTCCCTTGCCACTCTTTCTTACTTGAGGTCATCGCATACCCTAAGACAGTTAGGTTCTTTTCTTAGCTGAGCAGCTTTCCCTGCTTTGCCCTTCCCTCCATCCTGAATCGGGAACATAAAGCCACGCGTAAAGTCACTGTGGAACCGTGAATGTACATGACTGATTGTCCCTTGTGAAAACCAAAGACCTCCCAGAGGTACAATACTTTTGTCTTGTGCCTATGTTATTACTGGAAATGCTTGTAAGCATATGTTTTTTTGTTTTTTTTAAAGCATTGACATAACATCTGATTTATTGATACTTACCAATTCCCAAAGTTATTTAAGACAGTAAACCTATGGGTATGACCATAAATTGATCTATTTATACCAACAGGTATCCACCAAGGGATAAATGCCATGCATTACTGGTTCTTCTACTTTGTAATTCTTTGTCATTAGAGACTAAATAATCCAGTAGAAAAACGGCACACAAGGATTAGAGAATGGGAGGAGTAGGGTTGATTTACCTTGTAAGTTTGTGGTTGCCCACACATTCAAGAGTCTGTGGGCATTCACAAACTCATCTCCACTAATTAACTCACACAAAATATAAGTGCATGTGCGCAACCGTTTTAGGTACTGCCAAATATTTATTTTCCACAATACCAAGGTTGCCTTGTCTAATTTCCACCTCATGCTTTATGCCTGATTTCTTCTTTGTCACATATTTCACTTCCTCTTTCCTTTCCTCCTTTTCTGCCTTTCTCTCTCTTGTGGTGGTCAAAGTCTGATTATGAAAAATATGGTCCCACTCTATCAAACTGCACGCTATTGCCCACCACCTGCATCCACACGCACAGATTAAGCACTGATCCTCTCCAGTCCCTTTCCCTCCTGTAAATGGTTGGACTTTTACTCCAGCAAGGAACTGATTTACTCCCCTTCCAGATTGGGGAGAAGAATGGATCACCCCTAGATTTCATAGGGATGTAGGAGAGATGTGATTCCATAGGAAAGATATTTTTGGCAATAGAGAAAAGAGTAAAAACGTAATAAATGTGCTTTTGCACAGGGTCCAAATAAGGTTCTCCTTACTTATCCATACATGTGTAACAATCTGGCACCCCAAGTAAGAATATACCAGTTGTACACCGCCTTTTCGGAGCAACTTAAATGCATGGTCTTCTTCACCATAAGAGTCATAGAGGGATTGAAGAACAGTCAATGAATGTCTGAATAGTATATATAAAAAGTTGACTATAAAATGCCATGTCAGTGATATGTAACAATTATGAATTTTAATTGGTGGATGTTGGGTGATCACATGACTTAAATATACTAACTTCACAATCAACTCTATGGCCAGTCAAAGGCTCAGGCCGAAACGCATTGCCATATCTGTTTGAATAGCACTATGCACTTTGTACTCTACATGAAATAAGAAAATAAATTACCTCTTGAGCTGATGGATGGTGCCGGCGTCATTCCTGCCATGAGAAGCTGGTAAATATTGCCTCTCGGATGCTGTGCAATGATTTATGACTAAATGTGTGTATGTGTGTATATTTATATATATATATATATATATATATATATATATATATATATATATATATATATATATATATATATATATATATATATATATATATATATATATATATATCAGGCCCACTGGAATTATGTGGTATGAGTGGGCCAAATTATGAAGCAGGGTTGATTAAATTATGTAGTTACAGTTGGTAACACTCTCTGGGCATTGGATGCACCTCATTAGTACCAGTTTAAAAACCAGATACAGCAATAAGCAACAGAAAGAAGACCAGTCCAGCTTTAGAAAAGGCCTTCCACTGGGTGGCAACACATGTGACACATTTTTAGTAATGCTTGAACCGCCTGGCCTAGGAACAAACTTTTTTGTTAAAATCTTCAGAATATTTGATAGATGAAGGAATATGTGGCAAATGTGGCAAATCTACAGTTATGCAAAAATCGCCACACCCACACATTCGCATAATACCAGTGGCCCTGAAATATGCATATATTAATTCCCCCATTTTGTGTATTAGTACCTATCTATTTAATAAGTGTAAATCCCAATGTAAAATGTTCCAAACCATCCATATAGTTGGGGGTTTTAATGAAATGAGCATCGTCATACACTGGAAAATGTATTTACCTAGACAAACTGAAAAGAGTAAAACCACTAGTAACTTCTATAAGAAGCATTACATAGTCCTCCCTCAAATTTGTCCTACACAACTGAATATCAACAGTAAAACCTCAAAGGCCTAATTCCCGCAAAAAACCTGGGTCCCCTGAGCAGGGTGCCTTTTATTCCTGCAGCTAAATGGGAGACAGGGACTTTGAGGGAAAACCTGTCCCCAAACCATTTGTTCTGTAGGTGTGTAGCCCCCTGGTAGCCACAACTCTGGGGTGGGCTATCAGGCTTCTGGCGACTGAGGAAGAGTCATGCTATCTTGAATGGGGCAACAATGTTGTACTCTGGGATAGTTAGGTGCCACACATCGCAGGAAACACATCACCAGGAGGAAGAGGACCCAGTAGCCCATTGGCTAATGCCCTGTGGTCCCCATGGGGTGCTTTCCTGGGAAAAATATGTCACCCCTGTCACCCTGCTCTTTAGATCACAATGAATTTGATGAAAGGACCAATGAAGGACTGCCAAGCTGACCTTAGAATCGCACAGAGAGACTGCACCATCAAAAGGACTGCACCAGCTGCACTTTGGGCTAGTGAAGTTTTGACTGTGCCAGTGGCTCCTGGCTCCGGGAAAACTTTATTCCAGGTCCCAGATCAAACCAGTGACTGCAGGGATTAGTCAGTTGATGTTCTGAAACCAGCTCCAAAGACACAAGAGCTAAAGAAGCCCAAACTGACAAGTTGGTAGCCACTGCAGATGTTTTGCTGATACCAGTCATTGGACACCCACAAGAACAAATCTGAGCTAGCCAAAAACCGCACTGGGTCTGCCTGACCATAGAGTGCTGTACAAGACCTGATTTGTCACCCAACAGACATTAGCCCATGCCTAAGGCCCCAATTGCAGTTCAAGAAGACCAGTAGCCAACCATCGGTGGCCAGCAACTGCATGGCAGAGGCTTCAAGGTACCCCAATCTCTGTTGGTAAAGTCACCCTACTTCACCCATGGACTGAGGAACAACCGCAAAGACACCCCCATCAACCGCACCATAACCGGATCTTCCTTTGAGCATCTTTGCTCTGCATGCTCAGCATCAGACCACTCCATTGACGTCTATGGCAGTCATCCTGTAAAGTTTGAGACTTACCTTAAAAACTCTTTGGGCGCCAGTAATGTCCAAAGTGTTCACCCAGGCCCCTTAGACCTCTGTTGAGTCATAATTGGTTGCCCAACCCATGTCAGAGTAGCCAAACTAACTGTTTCAAGCTTTCAAAAGTTTACAAACTTTTGTTGACCAATGCTTTTTTGTGGTTGCATTTAAAAGTGATGATATCTTCTAAAAATCCGTATCTCTAGAACCCTTCAGTGGATTTTGTTCATCAAGTTCTATAAAAATTCACTAAAATGTAACCGATTGTCATAAAGCGGTGTCCTATTTTTTATGTTGTGTGACGTTCTTGTTTCATTGTTTGGTGCTGTAAAATGCTTTACACTATGTTCCTTTACCAAGGCTTAATGCTCACAGCCATAGCTTCCCAGAGTTGAGCTTAAGGTTAAGTAAATGAGCCTAAGTGGACCTAAGATGGCATTTGGGAGTGTACTACATTATAAGGCCCCACAGCCATATCATATAGTACACCCAAACCCTCACACTGGTGTCCCGCCTTGGGATCCAGAACTTGTGTTTGGTTCTGCCACAAGGTATCATAAATGTACAAACACTCCCAAAATGTTTAAATCTAAAGGAAACATCTATTCTCTCCCTTCTAAAAGTATTTTAACAGAGAAAAAATACTGAACCTGCTCCATGTCCATGCTCCGTTAAGCTCCATGTCATCCATTCATCTTCCACTTAGTTTTGTGGAATCCCTAATCAACTTGACTAACAACATTTTCCTGGGCAATTTCACCCCTCTTTTGCAAGATAAATATTCCAGTATCGGGATATGAATTAAGTAATTTCCTCTTTGTAGCCATTGTGCAGACTAGAAGATTCATGATAGTTATAACTGATATAATTTTTATGAATTTTTTGATAATTGATATGATTTCCCCAAAACACTTATCCAGCAAAAAATGTAAAGATCCGTTCACTGTTACTCTAAATACACAAACAAAGTTAGGAAACCTCAGAGCATCCAAACAGATTTTAAAAACCTCTCTCTGAAGAACCTGGGAAAACTTTGAATAGAAGGAAACATATAAAAATCAAATGTACTTTCAAAGTCAATGCTATTTCGATAAAAAGAGAGCTAGACCAACAAAAGGAACGTCCAACAAAGATTTTGGAATTTGTGAACTTCCAATTCAAAAGGGGCCTCCAACATCTACAAAGAGAAAAATCCTAACATTTGTCTAGAGTGGATGAAGGAGAGAAGATAAAAATATTAATCACAAACTACAAGAAATCACAGAACTACAACATCTACTCAATAACTTGGTCCTCCTTCAAAGAAGTCTGTCTGACAGAATGAATAAAATCACCAGCACTAAACATTTCTGTTAGCCCATGCCGTCTACCCATCTCCATTACTGACCTGTGTCTCAAACTGTTTAATACCTCTTTGTCTATCGAACAGCCAAGACCGGGTCTTGCCTTTACTAAAAAACAAAAATGGATGTAACCCACAGAATGAATAACTTTTGACCGGTCTATAAGTTTCCATTGCTGGTTAAAGTCATACAGAGGTGAGGAAAGCTGAGTGAAGACTCAGTTCAAATATTTCATGGAGAAAAAATAATCCTTAATACTACAGTCAGGCCTCTGATCAGGATGCAGTACCGAGAGTGAGTAAACTTCTAAACATATCTGGAAGATGCTAGCCACATTCAAGTAGACTCTGGTCTCCTTCTCCTCTCAGTTCTCTCAGTGGCCTTTGAAATCATGAATCACGCTACTCTCCTGAAAATCTTCAAAGATAGAATGGGGCAGAGGACACAGTACTCAGTTGGTTCTCCTCATACTTCGGGCCCTATCTGTGTGTCGCTTGCATTATGCATCATGGTGCAAGCGCGACATAACTCTTAAGGCAGGTTTAGGAGGCCAGGCAAGGCCACCTGAAGATGGCCTTGCATGTCTTCATAAATCTGGAGTAACATGACATTTCGCAAATCGCTGCATTTCATAAATCTGCCATGAGAAGGTGTTCCAAAGGCATTGGTGTAAGGGTGCCTGTGTTGGTACTAGGCTGACAAAACTGCACCAGCTCAAAGAAAAAAGGCAGGAATGCACCATTAACTTTTAAATATGGTGCATTCCTGTCCACTCCCTATCATGCAGCACAGCACGGTGACTTGGTGCACTGTGTGACTTGGTCACAAATATGGCCCTTGGGGCCTCATTTACAGGAATCGGACGCATCGGCCCATTGTGTCAGATTTCTTGTGCTGCTCCACGATCCCTTAACGATGCCATGGATGCGCTGTAGTTACAATACAGAGCTCCATTGCACACGTTTTCACAGATGTGTCAGAAATTCTGATGCATCTTTTGATGTTAAATTCACGTATTTCTGAACTAGCGAGCTTCAAGATCTCTGGTGGAGAATGCAGTCCTAGGCAGACAACTTGGACCTCCCTGCCTTTGCTTTGGTGTTCCGGATGGTGGACGCCTCTGAGGTCCCAGCCTGCTGTCTCCATCCTGACCTCTTTACCGTGAGACCTCTTCCCTCCGCTCCTCCACAACTGAACACCTGGTGAGTGTCCCACTACCCCGCCCTAGTTTTACTTCTGCTCCTCACCATTTTGGCTTGCTGTGCTGTTCTATTTTTGACAATGCTGGTCTCATATGCAGTGTTATTACAGGATATGCCCTTTTGCTTCACTGTCTGCTGATTTTCAAGTTTCGTGATTTACGGCGCTGGGCAGCCTGTGCTCTGCTATAGGTTCCCTCTTCCACCTCCTCAGTAGCTCGTATTGAGGATGTGCCTGATGGTTGAGTAACTCTGGGTTCTGGAGACCTCTGGGGTCCCCTGTTGTCACCAGGGTCTATCCCTCATTATAAGAGAAGGGCACTGTAAGAAGCAGGGGACCTGATGTGATACATGTTGGGTGAGTCCCACTTTAAGTGCATGCACATTGTTGGATTCACATGAGCTGTTGAGGTCACTAGGCCAAGGGCATAGTGCCTGATGGTTGAGTATTTATCACATACTGAGGTCAGGGCCTTACGCTTGGGTATTCTGCTAAGTACCAAGGGTGTCTTTGCAATGTGAACTGAGTGTACCATTCCACTTTATGTTTTGGGTGAGATTGCACTTACTCTGAATGCCTTTTTTCCTTATGTCTTCGTTATCTGCTTGAAATTACTGTCCAAGTTTTCGCATTTTCAGCCTTGCAACTTACAGTGATTGATTTAACTGTGCATCCATTATTTCTCAGTGCTGGTGTATTTCCCAGTTGTGATACAGAGGCGATGTCAGTGTGGTCTACATTGTTCAAATGCTTAGAGCCTCATTTAGGCCCGTGGTGCAGGGCGGCGCAGCAAGTGTCTTGCTGCGCCACCCTGTGCCACCGGGAAAGAGCAGAAATGTGGCCTATCTACAAGATACATCGCATTTTTATCCAGTCCCCCTGCGCTGACACACAAATTGCTGCCTAGCACCAACGCAAGGACCCTATCACCATGGTGCAAGGATGCCTACGTTGTGGGATGATTGTTTTTTTCAGGAAGGGAAATGCATATTATGATCACCTGTTGCAAATATGTGCACCCAACAATACAGTCACACCTACAGACATCCTTTGTGTGCTGGCAACAGGAGATGGAAGAGAAGGTATTGGCTGCTGCTAGGTACTGTGCAGACTACCATGTACACTTGCAAACAATGGAAGTAGCAATGGCAAAGAAAGATAAGGTGCGATTGATGGTTGTGCAGGAACAATACTATTGGAATAATGGGCAGCTAGGCAGGAGCAGGGGCAGAGGTCATACCAGTGGCAGAGGGAGGTCATGGGAGACAAGGCAGCATCAAAGCCCTCACAAGGGACAACTTGCTTCCACTGTAATCGGCCTAGCCACTGGCAGGCCAACTGCCCCCTAATAAGCACTTCACGATTAGGAGTTGGAGAGCCGGTGCCCTGGATGGATAGGACAGTGCAGCCCCATGCTACCCTCCTAACGTTTTTGACATCCCAACTCTGCTCCCCCTCTTTCCAATGCACACAGGACTGCCCCACCCCAACATGCGATTGCACCTGGTCCCTTCACTGCTGCCACATCTACGAGCAATGGGGCATAGTGGACCGCGGGCATAGACATGATGGATGGTTACTAGCCACCTTACCCCCTGCCCCATAAAACATTTTAGGGCTGCCCAAAAGGGGAGGACTGCCTGATAGCTCCAGCAATAGGAGTTGACCAAGCGGGTCCCTATGTAACGGGGACAGTTGTGGGCAAGACAGTATCTTTCCTAATAAACACCAGAGCTACTAGATCAATGCTGAAGGCATCAGATATGCCTGGTGCACTTTTTCAGGAAATAAAGATAGTGGCAGTCGACTATATAAATAACGAGTATTTGACAAAACAGATTAAAATTACTATAGGCCCATTAACTGTAGACCATCTAATCACCTTTAGTCTCTCCTGTCTTGTGAATTTATTAGATAGGGATATGCTTTGTAAGCTGCAGTGTGCCATTCGCTGCACACATTTGTGTTCCTGAAGAGCCAGGATTTTGGCCTGCTGCTCCAAGCATTTCTGACCTGTGCAGAGCCTCTACTTCTACCTGACTTGAGAGCTGATAGCACTGACCATAGCTTTTTGTTTGACTGAAGTAAAAAAAGGAAACATATACACTGACAGCCAATACTCCTTTGGAGGTCACTCACAACTTTGGCTAGCTCTGTGCAATGCGGGGTTTTCTCACATCAGCAGGACATCAGATTGAACATGCACAACTGATAGCTGACCTTTGCAGGCCTTACTATTACCAGAAAGAGTAGCCATTGTTGAATGTGCTGCACACATTGAATCCAAAGATTATATTTCACTAGGAAATGTATTTGTGAATGGGGAAGCAAAAAGGATAGCTGTGATGGGATGTGAGTTGGCTGTGGTACAGATGCCATCTACCAGTACACAAGTTTAAGCAAAACTGAAGTTGATATATGTTTTGACCCTTTAAAAATACAGCAAATGGTGGATGACACAGAGATAAAATTGTGGAAGGATGGTGGGTGGGTGAAAACAGAGGAAGAGTTGTGGGTATGACTAAATGGTCAAATATATTTGCCAACGTCTATGCTTTCATCTATGGCTCGCCTATTCCATGGTCTGTCACATATTAGCAGAGATGGCATATTTATACTTTTTGGAGCAAAACTGCACTAACGCAGTTTTGCATCAAAAGGTTTTGCACCGGCTTTCACCATTCGTGAGCGCAAGCCGGGCACTATATTTATGGAATGCTGCAAGCTGGCGGAAAGGGTAGGTTAGCGTAAAAAAGAATTATGTTAGCCGGGTGATGGTGGCTGTGTGGGAGAAAGGGGTTTTGCACCAAAAAATGACGTTAGGCAGGTTAGAGTAAAGAAAAATTACTCTAACCAGCCTAGCGTCATTTTCTGACACAAAACCATCCATACCACATGACTCCTGTCTCAGAAAAGACAGGAGTCATGCCCACCACTCAGATGGCATGCACAGGGGACCAGGGTCCCCTGGGAATAGCTGTTGTACCCAGTGCCTTGTAGTCGGTGCCCATTTCAGGGCCCCCAATGGCACTTTTAAACAAAAATACTTACCTGTACTTACCTATACTTACATGGGATGGGGTCCCCATCCTCCCCTGTCCTTCTGGTGTGAGTGGAGGTTTTCACCCTCTTATGCTAATCTATACCTGGGCCAATTCGAGAAAGTACATCTTTGGTCGAAGTGTCCGACACACATTACTCAACATGTTTTGTACTGGGGGCGATACATCGATGATATTCTGGTGATCTGGACAGGTAGCATGTCCGACCTCAATTCACTCACATGCCACCTTAACAACAATGAGTTTAACCTTACATTCACACATAAGGTTGACTGTGCCCAGATTGAATTCCTTGATCTTCTTCTATACATCACCGACAATAAAATAACATCCAGACTGTACAGAAAACCGACAGCCTGTAACTCCATTCTACACGCACAGAGTGCACATCCTTTTACACAAATCAGAGCAATACCCTAGGGTGAAATGGTTAGGGTTTGTCGCAACTGTACCAACACCGACGTTTTCAACCAGGAACTCGTTAACCTGAAACAACGCTTTCGGGCACGAGGTTACACGAATTAACTCATCACGACAGCCAGTAATTGCATCTCCTCCAGGGACCAGCACTCTCTACTCATCAGAAGGACCAGAAAGTCTCTTAAAACTGACTCTACCCGACGTCCTGTTTCCTTCATCACACAGTACAGCCCTGCCAGCAAAATGGTCCACCGCATTCTTAAAAAACACTGGCACTTACTACTGTTAGACTCATGTCTCAAGGACTACATCAACAGCTCTCCCACAATGACACACAGCAGAGGACGTACACTTAGAAACATTCTGTGTCCTAGTTTCCTCGCCCCCAACACACAAACGCTCCCCCTCACCTGGATTCCAGACAAACCTAAGGGTTTCTACAAATGTGGGTGCTGCATATCGTGCCCTCTGGCCCTTAATAAGATCACATCCTTTTCCTACAACACTAAGACCACCTATCACATCAATGACTTCATCAACTGCAATACGAGATTCACAGTGTACTGTGTTATCTGTGTATGTGGTCTCATATACTTAGGCAGCACAATACGCCCACTCAAGGAACGGATTCAGGAACATGTGAGAGCCATTAGAAACTCCAACACTACCTACCCACTGGCTGTACACTTCAATACTATACACGGTGAGAGGGATCTCACCAAGGTCAGGTTTCATGGAGTGGCTCATGTTGCCAATTCACCCAGAGGTGGTGACAGAACCAAGGATCTACGAAAATGCGAGGCAAAATGGATTTTAAAACTTCGTGCAGTGGAACAGGGACTCAACACTGATCGCGAATTGCATTTTTTCCTGTCTTGATATGTGTTTAGGCCGCGGGGCTCCCGGGCAGTTACAATTTCACCACACTACACCACACTAATGTATGTTTGTATTTATTTCTGTAAATGTATTTAATGATTAACTATGCATTAAGATTTACTTGCCACAACAGGGCACATTACATTTGTTGTAGAATGGTATTTATATCTCCCCTAAATTTGGTCAGGGGCCCGTTTTGACCCCTGTAATACTTACCTTGCTGTTTCATTACACCTTGTTTCTGCAACCTCATGCATGTATACTTAACCACTATATGATTCCAGCACCGTCCTAACACTTGTTTACATTGTGTTGTGCCACCATACACCATTCAGATTGACTATGCTAACTTTAGTCTGTACTTATTTACATTTCTTGGTCTACTACCTGCCTCACCTACTCATGGCACTAGCGTGTCCACAACTATAAGTTTCTTTTTTTTTTTTTCTGATCGCTAATTGCATTTTTTCTGTCTTGAAATGTGATAAGGCCAGGGGGCTCCCGGGCAGTTAAAATGTCACCACACCATACCACACTAATGTATGTCTGTATTTGTTTCTGTAAACTTATTTATGTTTAATTATGCATAAAAATTTACTTGCCACAACTAGGCACGTTTTATCTGTTTATATTGGTATTCATATCTCCCTTGTTTTTGGCCATACAAGTGGAGCACTTGAGCTCCAGAATACTCACCTTGTCGTTTTATTATAACTTGTTTTTTACAACCTTATGCATGTATATTTAACCATTATTTGAATTCTGTGCCGTCCAATACTTTTCTACATTATATTCTGCCACGAGACACCATTGAGATTGACTATGTCAATTTTAGTCTGTACTTATCTACATTGCCTGGTTTACTACCTGCCTCTCCTACTTATGGCACCAGCATGTCCACGACTAGAAGTTTCTTTCCTTCCTTTCTTTCTCTAAAACGAATTCTTTGATCACTTTCTAACCATTTTACTGTTCAATACATCGTTATTTACCATCCTTCGTGTGTGAATTTAGCCATCTCAAGATGGCCGCCACCTTTCCACCTCCATACTCACTTCCCTTTCGGTTTGCACAATTAGTCCCTCTACCCTGTTATTGCCTATTTTACTTATTTAACTGCACGAGCGCGGAGCATCGGCTACACCGAGACGCGCTCCTTCGGCACACTACGATCGATTCGCAACTCCTACAGGTAGGCTCTACCCTTTGCCACGCGGCTTTCATGTTTGACTCTACCTACTTCTTTGTTATCGTTACGCTGCACCATGCGCCTCTCCTCTCCATATTTGCCGCTTCGACTCCTCCATATACACCTATTCCCCCTTTTTGCCTCCCGTACGTCCACATCGATCTAATCCTCATTCCCAGTATCCCATACACACCTGTTTCTCCTGTCACACTTAAGGGGCTGTTTTTTCCTCGCTTTGTACGGGGCTACTATCATACCCCTTAGCATAACTGTTTAAGCGTATATTATTAATTCTTTAGCCGCTCACAGTCTCTTGACTGTGTGTCTTTCGGCATACTAATGCCCCGTTTGAGACTTTCTCTCACCATTATTGACCCACTTAACCTGACATGCTTATTTACGCTCGAACTTTGCTCTCTAAACACCTCACTTATGAGTTTGTTTAACCCTGACACCAACTTACTTGTTGAATTTATTTACGTATATGGCGCATAGATTACCTCTGACACCAACTGACTCGTTTAATTGCTTGATTAATATGGCGCAGAGTTTATCACCACCATTTCCTGCCTTCTCTCACCTAGCTGCCCTTAGATTTACTTAATTGATACAGTTAGTCACTACAATTGTGTTTTCTCCTCATGTGTACCTTGTTACTTACGCAGGACCCTAATCGAGGCTTATCAAGGCCTATCTGGCTGACCTACGTTCACTGGATCAGCTTCTACCTACTGCCAGCCAATCATATTTTCACTACTCGCGCACTATACCATCAACTCTACCCATTACTTATTTTCCTGGCCATTTGGCCCAGGTATGACCTTTACCTCCCTACCTATTTCTTTGACTCACCTACCTCCCTTTTTTCCTAATACTCCACGGTTTTGCCTTCACCTGGGAATCACTTCTCTTAGGGATATCACTTTTAGTTTATCATCACAATCTAGCACAAGGTTTCAACTAAGGAACTGCTCTTTTCTTCTTCACCTGTCTCCTCTTCCTAACTGTCTTTTCCTTTGCACATCGGACTACTATTCACAACTTTCACCACGTTTTGCCATGCCTACTCAATTTAACTGCATGGACATGGATGTGTGTACACATTCACTTGGGTTAAGCATAACACGGGCACCTGTCCCTCGTTAGCTTAGACTAAGCATACTTACCCATGATCACTCCCACACACCGTGTACATCATTTACTGTTTTACAGCCTTGATAAAGTCACTTGTGTGACGAAACACGTGTTGGCTGTTCTTGGAAGACTACGCATTTCTGTAGCGAATTGGGCCTACAAATAAAGACACTTACATCACCAACCGAGGACTCTTCAGATTTGTTACCCACATCCGGAACCTGTATACCAGAGACACTTGTCTTTAATTTGAACTGTAATTGCACCATCCTGTGTGCCGTGGTCATTCTGTTGTTCTTGCTATTGTGTACCAGTTATGCATATCTGTGCCTACTAGGGTAGTTGGGCACCCGACCCATCGAGCACCAATGTTTTATTTTCACTGATTCTATCTATTACTTGTGTTGTTACTCCACGGAAGTGCGGCTGCTCTCACCCTTACTACCTTTCGATTGTTTGTTTTCTCAATGTAGTTACAATCCCAAATTTTGTCAAATAGCTGAACATTTATGTAAACAGTTTACAGTATGTGCACAGTATAATGTCTGGAAAGGCACACCAAGTGCATCTGGCCATTTCCCCTCTCCCCATGAACCATTTGAAAGTCTCCAGCTTGATTCCATTGACATGCCCCCTATGTTCAAGTACGAACATGTAGTGGTTGTTGTGTGTATGGTCTCCAAATGGACAGAGGCGTATCCCACCAAGAATTGTGGTGCACTAACTGTTGCCAATACCTTCTTCAAGAACTTATCCCACGTTTTGGAATACCATCCCTTTTGAGCTCTGACAATGGCCCAGCATTTGTTTCCGAGATAAGGAAAGGCAAATGTTAAGGGCTGGGGTCCTGCAGACGTTGCACTGTGCCTACCACCCACCAGCCGCGGGGGCAGTGAAGTGAAAGAATGGGGTGCTGAAAAAAAAGGATTTGTGCATCTACTGAACTATCCTGGATTGATGCACTGCCAATTGTTTTGCCAGCAATGAGAAACACCCCCGACAGAGTGACCAAACTTAGCCCCCATGAGATATTATTTGGCCATCCCATGCACATTTCGGGTCATATGTCTATTGCTCCCCTGTCAGTATCTGATGGTCTGCTCTTACAATACTGCAAAAAACTAATAGAGATATTACATTGTCTTCACTGTCAGGTGCTGCAGGCCCTACCGGACTCAGCAACACCATTCGCAAACGACCTTCACCCTGGAGATTGGGTGTGGGTTAAGGCCCACACAAGACGCCCCTGCCTGCAGCCCTGGTGGAAAGAACCATTCCAGGTCCTCCCAACGACTGTCACAGATGTCAGGTTTGAGGGGGCTGACATCCTGGATGCACAGCTCTCACAACAAGAAAGCATCACCTCTGCTGGGTGAACAACCAGGATTGGAAGCAGCACCAGTCACACTGCCCGCTCCTCTTGTTGAAAGATCTCATTGCAATTGTTGCTCAAAAGTATCTGTTGAGTCATGTGCTGGTAACCACTGATGAGGCACTAAAGATACAGGAAATTTTGGGGAAATTTCGATTAGGCCCATGAGGGCATATTTATACTTTTTGGAGCAAAACTGCACTAACGCAGTTTTGCATCAAAAAGTTTTGCACCGGCTTTCACCATTCGTGAGCGCAAGCCGGGCACTATATTTATGGAATGCTGCAAGCTGGCGGAAAGGGTAGGTTAGCGTAAAAAAGAATTATGTTAGCCGGGTGATGGTGGCTGTGTGGGAGAAAGGGGTTTTGCACCAAAAAATGACGTTAGGCAGGTTAGAGTAAAGAAAAATTACTCTAACCAGCCTAGCGTCATTTTCTGACACAAAACCATCCATACCACATGACTCCTGTCTCAGAAAAGACAGGAGTCATGCCCACCACTCAGATGGCATGCACAGGGGACCAGGGTCCCCTGGGAATAGCTGTTGTACCCAGTGCCTTGTAGTTGGTGCCCATTTCAGGGCCCCCAATGGCACTTTTAAACAAAAATACTTACCTGTACTTACCTATACTTACATGGGATGGGGTCCCCATCCTCCCCTGTCCTTCTGGTGTGAGTGGAGGTGTCCCTGGGGCCTGGGGCGGGCACCGGTGGGCTTATTCCATGGTGTTCCACTATGGAAATAGGCCCACATGTCCCCATGCACCTGCCCTTACCCAGGCTTTAAATAATGGTACAAAGCAAGCTTTGCACCATTATTTGACCTCTCCTCCCCGTGCGTGATTTTAGCACGGGGGATAAATATGCCACTAAGGCCATAGAGTCATTTTTGGGATGGGAACACCTACCTTGCATCTCATTGACGCAAGGTAGGTTTCCACATCCGAAAAATGACTTTAACTCCATAGCTTTGGCGCTAGGCAGCTCTAGCGCCAAAGTATAAATATAGAGTTAGTTTTGCGCTGAATTTGTGTCAAAAAAATGACGCAAATTTGGCGCAAAACAAGATATGATCCTTAATGTCACATTGGATTGATTGATTAGGCCCATAATATCTGATGTCACATTGACCAAAAGGAAGAAATGGTCATGGGTCTTTGTTACCGTCTGCACACCAGTCCCTGCAATGACTATAACAACATTAGTAATAACATTTGCAGAATACATTTCAATTCCTTTCATAGAGGAACAACTGGCAATACCAAATGCTACAGAGAATTTATACTCTTCGTACCAATTGAAAAATGTGACAAAATTAAAAAATAGTGATGACAGTGAGAATGAGGAAATTATGTGGAAACAATATGAGGGGGAACAAGTACGCTACAACGCTAAAAATTTATGTAACAATTATGAACATGTCAGGATGCTGTATCTGCACACACCTGCCAGTCGCTACTGAGGATAGAATGACTTACGATGCTGTACCAGTGCTGAGATATGTGGGGTGTATTATGGTGAGGGAGATGCTGGCAACATAACATAACATAACAGTAAGGATAGCACACCCTATTCCTGGCAAGCATGCCTCAGCTGGAAGGCCTACATCAAAGGGAGATGATCAGGAGGCAAGTGCCTGAGAGAGAGTTGTCACTATTAGCACATTTCGACATAATACCAAGGTGGGGAGGGACTAGGGAGACACTATGATCATGAAGAATGGAATCTCACAGGAGACAGAAATGCATAATATAGGAATACTAAGACTGAAAATAGCACAACAGACAGTGGCCCCCTTATGCATTAAAAATGCCAGGGATGTATTGTCTATCACCTGCACTATGAAAGAGTTAATGAAAGGAGCTGTTGAGAAGAAACTTTGCAAAGCAAGGATGAGGCTATGGGCACCACAGCTGATGAAAAAATCAAATATACCTGTAGGTGATAGGAACTGTGCCTACTATGCTAATTTAAGGTGGGCCACAGGAGGAGAGATGTACCAGTCCCCCGAGTTTGTGGAATATAAGGGCCTGTTCTTTGTGTGCAGAAGCTCAGCCCGGTTCTACTTGCCAAGGAATGGTATGGGAGCTGCTACTTGTCCTTTGTGTTACCACGAATGTCCCATGCAACATATCTGTCACACCTTCCTACACTGATGAAGGCAGGAAAAGTTGCAGAAGAAAATATTAGTGAAATAGGTAGACAACAGGATAAGGGGAATGGGCATACTGATGTCACCAATGGAAGTAGGGCACAACAGTCAATGAATAAATGCCTTAGCCAGACTAATTCAGAACATGAAAGACTCTGCCACAGCAGCCCTGGGAAATATCACAAAGAAATTAACAGCCTTGAGGGCAGTTGTTATCCAAAATAGAATTTCCCTAGACATTATCCTTGCAAAAGATAGAGGAGACTGCCAGATCATACATCGGAAATGCTGTTTTACATCCCTGATAATAATGACAACATTAAGCACACAATTGGAAATATAAGGAAGGTGGAACAACAGGCACATGACATACAGGAAGGAGACATATGGGCCTCTATAACGTCCTGGTTTGGGTCTTGGGGACCCTGGCTAATTGAGGTATTACTGGTCGGTGTGGTTATACTGATAACAGTGTGTGTTCTAGCACGGATACTATCAGCCTGTCTGACCTCCATTACCACAAACTGTTTTTCCCAGATTCCTCCACCACCATCTGCATGCCAGTATGTAGGTATGATGGGTCTATACCAGAGACCACACCCTTAAGGATCTGAGGCCTTAGTGACGGAGGCAACAGACAGGGAAGTGAGGCAGAATAACAAGGAGACTATGGATGCTTAGGATCAGAACAGGGGTCATAATTGATTATCAGAGGAGGGGATGTGGAAATTGTCTAAATAATCCATTTTGTATTTCCCCACGCCTGCCCCTCAGTCTTTTAATCTCAATGATGAACAGGCCTGCAAAACGTATGCAAAAATTTGGATGACCTTTATTAAGCTAATGTTCTCCTCTAAAACAGCTTGTAATGCAAAGCTTGCTCCAAAACACACATTACATGATTTGCAGGTTCCTCTCTTACCCCGCAATGGCTATCTTGATTTTAAGGCTTGCACTTGATCAGTCAAGGGTGATGGAGAAATTGTTTTCGTGAAACTCTGGTAAGTACCAGCTGTTAGGACATGTGGACATCATGCCCTGGGCCAAATTGTATCACGCAGTTAGCACGCATACCACACGACCTATTCTTGGATGTTCATTGGTTGGGTATATATTGTTAATGCAATCTGCGCAACTCCTGACCAACATCACATCATGTATTTGATGAAGAAATCACCTTTGTGCTGTTCTGATTGGATAATGTATTTTTATTAATTTGTGTTTTTCATGTATACAAGAGCTGATGTAACTTCTCCAAATTGGTCATGTTGTTTAAAGAAACTTGGCTCAGTGATCACGAATACACTGCCTATAAACCTAATTTTGTCTGGGTCTCCTTATTTGAGGAGTTTCGACAATATAATATTATGTTATATTATCTAAAAATACAAAGCAGTGCCGGGATACATAGATAAAATGCTTCCTAATGGACAATGAGCAACTTTTATAAATCTGTCTAATTGCAATAGGCATAGCATATATTATAGTCCAAGCAAATAATAATAGTAGTTGTCTTTTAGAAAAATAGCATTGATAATTTAAGAAACTGGGCTTCATCGGGACCAAACTTATGGAAGCACCCTCAAGGTGGCAGAAACTACCACTTGTAGAGAACACAGAAAGGAGCCAATAGTCATCGCCTAACAGTACAAGACCAAGAAACCAAAGTGTTCCCTAAATGATCAAATCTGTCCAACACAAAATTCAGAGTCTAAAGATCACCAAAGTATCTTTGCACCTGCGTTTATTCAGAAACGCACTCCAAGTTGCTCAATTTACAGATCTCTTTCACCTTTCACGAGCTGTTTTGATGGAGCATCTGCACACACACACACACATATATATATGTATATATATATACATACAAATGTCATTTGATATGCTTCAATTGACATGCAATTTAACCTTTGAGAGAACATATAGCTATAGAATATGTGGGCAGGTGGGAGTTCCAGTGATTAATCACAGTGTGAAGACAGTATAAAAAGACTCTGAAATGAGCATAGGCCTTTCAGAGTAGTTATGACAAAACCAAAGCTATCAATGCAGTACTAAATGCATATGTTCGGTAGAATACAAGGTTACCTAATAATCATTATTGTTATACCCAGAATGAGCAGCCAATGTGAACGGTGGGCCGGTGGCCAAGGAGCATAATTACAGATGTCACACAGTGCAAACAACGAAAGCGAGAAATGGCTTTTATTATATGACAGTATTATTTCACGAGTTTTATATTTTAACAAAAGATTACTGATGCTTCGGCAGAAGAGTCACCTTATTACTAAATGTATAACACCTGGATACAGCAATCAGCAGCTTAAACGTATCCAGTTAAGGTTTTCAAAGCGTCTACCGCTATACGATATCAGGTGGTAATGCTGTTTAGTAATTAGTGACCATTTTGAGCTAGAAAGCCCTTTTTTCTGAAATTTGCACATTGTACAGCAGATGGTAGTTTATTTGGCAAGTATGATATGACTGTGGAAAATGAAGCGGGTGCAGAATCGCATAGTTCCCGTGGTCGTGCTTATTCTTTATGCATCATTTTTCATTGTTTGCCTCAACCTACGCCTGTGTAAATCTCCATCCTACCCACTATGTCTTGTCGGCACTACATGTAACTGCGAATTCAGAAATGAAATAAACAAATTACCTCTTTTTCAGTCCAGGAATGCCGTGGCATATTCCTCTCACGATTGCTACTAAGGTTATGTTCCGCAGAAACAGGGTCTCTTTTAAGATGGTTCTTAGTCATGCATATAGATTTTTGAAAAAAAAAAGCAAAGTGCTATAATCAGGAGAAGGGCAATAAAATGTCTCTTGACTCTCCCCGTAGCCCTTATTTCTTCTTGGTCAGTTGACCCTGAGTACTTCCGCTATCAAAGTGGAAGAAATAATACAATCTTTAAAATATAAGTGGCTTGAGATTAATTCCCTCAGCTAGCATATTACCAGAGTGAATGGCTGCGCACATCATTCCACCACTAATTACTTGTTCTAATATTATTATATGATGACAAGAAAAATCTTTTGATAATATTCCAGGTTTGGATAAATAATACGGCTCTGTGGACAATGGCGCTGGCGCGCCCTCTCTTCCCCCCCGCACTCTGCTCTCTTATCGCGCTCTTCTCCTGTGAAACCGTGTGAAAAGCTGTTGTTGTTCGCCAAGCTAGGCGTGTTTTTGAGGCCTTGTCAAGTGCGTGTCTACGTTTGCTTCTATTGACGTTGCTCATGACACAAAGTTGTATGTTCAGCAGGCTTCCTTTCTGTGTCAGCATTGCTGTACCATTACCCTTCACTTCCCGGGTGCTTGCGTGCATTCCTTAACAATGAAGCCTTTACTAAAGCAGCTAGTTGTATTGACAGAATATATGAAAACACTTTTTTTCTTCCATGATCTTACTTCTCTGTTGTTAATAGCCATTTGTTCTGCATACTCTTTCATTGGTGTGCCATTGTAGCATTTTCGATGGTCAGGGAATGATTTTCCAAACAGAAGGTTCACATACTGAGGTATGAATAGGTTTTTAAAGATGGGCTGTCAATAGAGTGAAAGAATGTGCTTTTGTTAGGCGGGTGTATCAGACTTGGGGTCTCATTTAGTTAGATAGGTGCGACCTGCCACCAAACACACGATATCAGCTCCCTTCACACAGTCACCTGGTGAGGAGCCAATATGACATGTTGGCAGGAACGACAAACTGAAAACTACTACACACAGTAGTTTTCCAAGCTCGTTTTTGGAGAGTCTAGGCTATCAACGTCCTTTAAGGGATGTGAAAACACACCAGAACACGAGCGTCAGCTTCGATAAGCTTTTGTTTTCCTTTTTTTGGGAAAAGGATTTGGTGGGGGGGTGTCAAAGTGCCTCTAAGGTAGCGACATTAGGCCCTGTCCCCTCCTAGACCACGCCCCCTTCTCACAGAGTGAAATAGTTTTGTAAATTGGTAGGTCTGGGACTTCTGGGCGGAACTGCAGCTATCCATTCTGCCCATCTCGTGGTTCTCCTGCTTCATTTAGAAGTAGATAGTAATGGAACTGGATATGTTTCTGAAGGTGGAGCTTAAGTGAGCTCCGCCTTCAGAAGCGCCTCCATGGCGGGCCAGCCTTACATAACATAACTGCTGGATCACACAGCAGTGAAAACATGCCGTGTGAGGGGACACCTATGATGCCGTGCCCATTGTTCTTTTCCCTCCCAGGTTTGCCATGCATCTTCTGGATGGGAAAATTAACAATGTCCCTCGTGTGGGAACTCCAAGTATAATAGTGACAGTTATTTTGCATTGTAAATAAATACCCTATTTTGGGAGTTTGCATTTTGAAAATGTAAAAATGGTGACAAGTCTGCCATGCTACAATGGACTGCCAACAGTGAGCAATTTTGACAAAAGTGTTCCTGTCATCTCACTGGAACCGATTTCAGCAAAATATTCCTGCTGACCGAGGTGGAAACTTAAACTTTGATGGAAGGGCCACCTCTTGGCTGGTATTCACATCCAATTTTAGCACTTAAGTTTTAGTCCTAAAAATCCTGGAGTAGGTGTGAAAAGTGGGGTTGAAAATGCACCACTACAATCCAATATTTTAGCTAGTGGTGGTGACAGAAGTGGTGCACATTGAGTTTTTTCTATCAGGAGGAAAGTGACACAAATATATTTTTCAGAGGCAAATTTCCACCATTTAAATGTGGCGGGGTAGGCGTGGCTTGCATACATTTCCTGGCATGCTCCTGTGATCTTTGCTCATACCCTAAAATATATTGTCTCGTAGGTAGGTTTTGTCTCCAAGAAGTCGATTTGCACGTTTGTGGTTAACACTAGCACCACCTTGTTAACTCCTACAGACTCGAATTCTGTATGTGTCAATATTTACCCACACATATAGACTTTTATTTAGCACTATATTGGCCCAAGGACATTAGGTAGGCACAAGATTAGATTACACATTTTTTCATCACCGAAGGAAATACCGATTAGCCTGAAATACCATATTACACCGAGGCAGAGACTCGAACCTGGTGAGCCAGATCCAAAGTAGGCAGTTCTAGCTGTTAGGCCACATGTCCTCCCGATATGTGTTATTCTGATTTTTTACTCTCGATAAAAGACAGCACTGTTTCAGAACTAAACACTGTGTCTTGGTGGTGACCTAATGCCCGCCTTCAGCAGGTGATAAGCATGGAAATCACTTCAGCAGCACCAGCATTAACAAGACGAATGTCGGTGAGAAAGATTATCATGGGTGCATTGGCCCAAGGAGCCTTAATGGCTCGACACATTGATGGACCATGTCTATGCTACTACCAGGGAATGTTTAAGAGGAGGAGGGGGCTTAATGCATTGTGAACACTCGTTTTCATGCATGTGATTAATCGTGGCACAGCATCTGATATGCCTCACGGTTGCAGGTTACTGCATCCGCTGGCACAGCATTGCTTGCCTGACTCTGCATCCCTTCTCAGCACCGCTTGATAGTACATAGGCTCAGAAGGGGGGACAGGACGCTGGCACCCGGTTTTTTTCATTTAGGCTACCCTCATCCTATCTTTCATTAAATATCCTTCCCTTAAACCATTTGATCTAATGTTCCCTTAGGGATGTAGTGGAAGTGGTGTTGTGATCAGGCCATGCAGTGGACGAGATGCAGTGAGGGTTGACCAAACCATGAACCAGATTTCAGTTGCTAGAGGACTGGTAGCAACAGGGGCCTTGAAAAGCTTGTACACAAGGATAGGAAGCTACAACATGTAGGGTGTGTGAGAGAAAAGGTAGTGTTTTGTGTTGAATCTATGTGGTAGGTGTTTTCATGCCTGCATGATGACCACTGAGGTGCGTTTATCATGTTATGGTGCACAGTGGCAACGTCTTGCAGAGTGATGGGTGAATTAAAATTATTAATGTAATAAGCACTACAACCTATAGACAGCTATACAGCACTAGCCTAGCCATATGGGCAGTGGAACGATGTGTGCGTGTGTATATATGCAAGTATTTGAAAAACCAATAGATCTTGCCTACAGGAGAGTTACTGGCTTTGTCAATTTCTTTTAGACAATTTGTACAGCGAGCTGCCATGTACTATGGCTGACAGAAAAACAAGCATTTGCAATGCAATGGGTCTCGTATTTGCTTGAGTTAGAGATATTAGCTTTGTAAACTCCCAACCGGACTTTTCTTGCTACATAAATTGAAAGAAAAAAAACGAGCGCGATCGCGCTATGTAAAACCCAGTGCAATCGTGCTGCGTGGAAAATAAAAAGATAAAGTAGTGCAGAAACCAGGCTGAAAACATGGGGCCTCGTATGTTTTCAGTAGTTGGCCAGTGCGCTCGAGGAGAGCTAAACACCGGAAAAGGCATGAGGTGTGCATGCCTTTCACTAATGAAATCAAGTGGATTTTAAAACGCAATCCCACAAACCAATGAAAGTGACAGGCGTGATATGGGCCTGGTTAAAAGCCCAAAGAGAGATTATAACATGGATGGAGCGCTTGTGTGCTCAACCCTAAAAATTGTTCTATGATGCAGCCAGCGTTGGCTGTGAGTGTTAGTGATCCATTTTCTTAGTTTCTTAGTATAGACTTATTCTCTACCACCACAAAAAACATTTACGTATCTTACAGCCGAGCTGAAGTTCACTTTGTGCAGGCTAAATGTAGATAATGCCAAAAGGCCATGCGTAGATAATGCCTGCATCTTTATTGCATCTTGAAACACACTGACACAACTTTTGAGTGTTTTGTTTTGGCAATCCATGAAGTGGCAAGCAACAATGGGGGAGGGGTAGTGGTAGACAAAACAAGCAATAACACAGGAGGAGGATTAGGGGGGCACGGCAAGCATCAATGCAGGAGGGGAAGGAAGGAAAGAGGACCAGGTAAAAGGAAAAAAAGTAACTCTGAAAACAGTGAGCAGTGGAAGAACACTGGACAGGAGAAGCAGTAACTGGGCCTTGCTCCAGGGTAGGGACAAACATACGTAGAGGAATTGAAGCTGACACTTGCTGACCAAGAGAAGCAAGGAAATGAAAGTGATGGTGAACCTAACCAATGGTAAGAAGTGGGTGTGCTCTAAGTCTCCTGTAAGTAAACAAAATGGCTCAGAGACAGTAGCACATGTACTGCCTCAGACAAAACCTAAAGTATAGTGTGTATGGGGAGAGGGAAAAAGGGGGAAAACTGTGAAAGAGGCGAACCTGGCCATCAAACGTACTGAAGCACTGAAACATTAGTGCCCCAAAACCATTTAAGGGCACTAGGCTTGCGGCAGGAGCATGTTTAAGGAAGTGACGGGAATACATCCTGCCGGAGGGGAAAAGCCTTTACCAAACAGCCTAAACCATCTAGGACTTGTACTACACAGTCCTTACGACACAGGTAAGTATCTGTACTTTACCATACAGTGCTTCAGCATGCAGGCATGTTTTATTTTAAAAATAATATACATTTCATCATATTTTAAAATGTGATTTTTAAGGTTTAGGGGTTGGTAGCTGCAAAGGGAGATAAGGGTGACCCTATGGTTCAGGAGTGGGTAGAGGTAAGAGGAGGTGAGGGGGACTTGAGGGTTCATGGGTAGGTAGAGGTACAGTGTAGTGAGGGTGATGAGGGTTCAGGGGTGGGTAGAGTTAAAGTGAAACAAGAGTGACTTGAGGGTTCATGGTTCACCCTTGCCAATCTAAAGAGAGGTGAAGGTGACTTGAGGGCTCTGGTAGGAAGAGGTAAAAGTAGGTGTGGCTGATTTGAGGACGCAGGTGTGGGTAGAGGTAAAGGAAGGTGAAGGTGACTTAAGACCTCAGTGGTGGGGAGAAGTAAAGGGAAGTGAGGGCAACTAGGGTTCAGTGATGGGTGGAAGTAAAAGGAGGTGAGGATGACTGAACGGCGGTGGTTGGAGGTAAAAGGAGGTGAGGGTTTGGGACAGGGAGTCTAAAGGAAGTTGGCAGAGGAGGGTTTGGGATGGGGAGTCATAGAGGGAGTTGGCAGTGACTTGAGGGTGCAGAGGTGGGAGAGGTAAAGAAGGTGAGGGTGACTTAGGGATTCAAGGGGGGTAGAGATAAGAGGGGGTGAGGGTGACTTGAGGGCACAGGGGTGCATAGAGGTAGCATAAGGTGATGGTGACTTGAGGGCTCTGGGGGTGGATAGAGGTAAAGGGAGGCCAGGGTGGTTTGAGGTGTGCAAGAGTGGGTAGGGGTAAAGGGAGGTGAGGGTGACTTGAAGATTCAGGGGTGGGTAGAGATAAAGAGAAGTGATTGTGAGTTGAGGGTTAAGGGGTGGGAAGAGGTAAAGGGAAGTAAGGATGATTTTAGTGTTTAGGGATAAGTAGAAGTGATGATAAGCACATAAACCTTTTGAAATGATTCCTGTTTGATGAAGAACAAAATCCCCTTTAAATTATAAAACAAGTAACCAATAAATAAGTAAATGTGACACAGAGGCAAACGTCCATTAATAAAATGCATACTGTATGGAGACAGTCTTAAACAAAGGGAGCATGTTTACAGCTTCATCATCAATAAAAGTGACAAGTGCCCTAAATGTGTTTTGGAAATTGGTTACATGCCATGAACTTTAAACTTTTGTTATTGCTAGTTGTTTGAGTTCAGCTCTTGGAAATACTGGAAGCACAAGTATAATCTCTGATGGTTTTAAGTTGTCATGCAAGCAAAACAACAAAAAGAAAAAGTACTACAATCAAAGTGCAAGGAGTGTGAAAGAACACTAATCAAGAAATCAATCAGCACTTTCTCCACGATCCAGGTAAGAAAGGAAAAACAAAGTGAAGCCTAAGTGAAGACAACAGACTCTTGCCAATGGTGAGGAAAATAAAAAGAGTGACAGTGAAGCCAAACAATGGTAAGTGAATGAGCTGGCTAAAAGCCCTTTTCAGCTTTTTTCTTTTTTTTTAGAAACTGTAGGTCGTTGCAAGCAACAGCGCATGTGCTATCTCAGGTGAGACCTAAAAAGCGGTATAATCTGAGAGGGCAACATGTGCCAGGGAGAGATGGTGTTGAATGTAAATGTACTTTAAAAAATATATTTTTAGTGTTTAGATATTTAATTGTTCCTCAGATGCCACATTGTGCAAAGTTTGCTCCAGATCAAAAATTTAGCAATTCATTTTCCACCATTTTTCTGCCTGTGAATAAATGCATGGGGTAAAAGAAGTGTCCCTCTAAACCTAACGTAGGCCCTAATACAGATAGTGTAGAAAAATATTTTCTCCTTTTTTTTTGTTTTTCTAATTTATGGGACACAACATAGCTTTGCTCCACTTTTAAAATGTGGAAAAAAGTTTATGTCAAGTTATTTGCTTCACCCCTTTTTAGATCAAAGCCTACAGAACAGCAGAGCTGTTTGGTTTGCTAATGACTTCTTATGTGTATTCTGAAAGCTTCCCTGGAAATGCATTCCGCCCTTTGCTGAGAATTGGCTTTGTGGTTTGTAATTCACAGTTGTTTGCTTTCTATTTGTTGGCTTTTTCTGTTTTAGTCTGTCCAGCTTGAGTTTGTCGGTCTGGTGGAACATTACCTGTTTACTGCATCATTGTGAGCGTTTGTTTTCTATAAAAAAAAGCCCTTTAGATCTTGTTCTTATCTTGTCACATTTGCTATGCATTCGGAGACAAAGGTCAAATGTCAGGCTCTGTCTTCAGAGGGAGCTTGGTGAGGATTTATGCAACAATTTTACTGTGAAATAAAAGGCTTTTTCTAGCACACTGCAAAAATAAACTGTGCTGATATTTCAGAATATATCAGAATTTTGAAAGTACAAAATAAACACTTTTTTATAATTCTGATGTGAGGTGGAAACAACTATATGTATACAATCAATAAACACCAATACACTAGGCGATGACATTTCCACAAATTATCATTTGTGCACAGTAAAACTTTATGTCTATGCAAATATAATGGTCATTTTAATTGAAAATGTGTCTACAACACTCCACTCCACAACATGCCACTACACTCTGTGCCCCCACCTTAACGACTCTCTATGACACACCACACCACTCCACTCTATGCTACTCCACTGTACCCTACACCACTCTACTCTATACCCTTCCACTCTATACCTCTCCACTCCACACCACTTACCCCGCTCCACTTCATTCCAGTCTAGCCCAATCTACCTCTCAACACTCCAATCTACCCGTCTTCCCCACTCTAATATACACAACTCCACTCCAGTCTACCCCAGGCTACTCTAATATACCCAATCTACCACTACCCATTTCACTACAATCTACCCCATTCTACCTGACTCCACTCTAATCTACCCTACTCCACTCTAATCCACTCCAATCTACCCAATTGCACTACAATGGACCTCAATTCCTCCCACTCCAATCTACCCCATCACGCTCCTTCAATCTACACCACACCACTCTAACCTACCCACTTCTTTCCAGTCTAAACCACTCCACCCCAATATGCCCCACTCCAATCTACCCTACTCCAGTCTATTAAACTTCACTCTAATCTAACCCACTCAACTCAAATCTACTCCAAACTGCACTACTCCAACCCACCACAATCTATTGCAATCCATTCTACCATCATCTACTGCACTCCATTCTACTACAATCTACCCCACTCCTCTCTAATTTACCCCACTTCAGTCCAATCTGTCCCCTCCAACACCACTGCAAACCACCCAATCTACTCCACTCCAGTGTACCCCACTCCACTCTACCCCAATCTACCAAGATCCATTCCAATCTACCCCACTCACCTCCACACCAATCTACCCCAATTTAACATACTTCAATCTACCCCACTCCAATCTACCCTATCCCACTCCAATCTAGCCAAATCTACTCCACTCCACTTTAATCTACCCACCTCCAATCTACCCCAGTCTACCTCATTCCACTCCAATCTGACCCACTCCACTCCAACGTAAACCACTACTCCCAATCTACTCCAATCTACCCCGCTCCAATTGACCATACCACACCATACTCCGTCCCACCCCAAGCTATCCCACTCCACTCTACCCTAATCTAGTCCACTCCAAGATACCACAATCTACCCCACTCTACTCCACCCCAATCTACTGTATTCCACTCTACCCCACCACACTCCGCACTACCACAGTCCACCTTACTCCACTCCAATCTACCCAACTCCATTCTATCCTAATCTACCTCACTCCACTCCAATCTACCCCACACCACTCCAACCTAACCAACTCCATTCAAATCCACCCCACTTAAATCCACCCCACCCCGATCTACCCCACTCCATTCTATCCCACACCAATCTACCCTAATCTACTCCACTCCACTCCAATCTACCCCAATTTATCACACTCTACTCCATACCAATCTACCCCAGTAAACTCTATCCCTATCTACCCCAATCTACTCCAGTCTACCCAAACTACCCCACTCTACTCGACATCTATCTATCCCACTTCACTCCACTCCCATCTACCCCAATCTTCCCACTGAAATCTAGCCCAAACTACCCTACTTCATTCCAGTCTACCACAGACCACCCCAATCTACCCCAATCTACCCTAATCTACTGCAATCCATACTAATCCATCCCATGCCAAGCTACCCACTCTGCCTGACTCCAAACTACCCCACCCCACTCCAAGATAGTCCAATTTACCCCCACTCCACTCCAATCTACACCACTCTGCTCCAAATTAACCCACTCCATCCCAATCCACTCCAACCCACCCACTTCAATTTACCCCACTTCATCCCACCCCAATCTACCCCACTCCATTCTATCCTGCACAAACCTACCCCATCTTTCCCCACTCTACTCCTATCTACCACACTCCACTGTATCCCAAACAACGCCACTCTATCTATTCAACTCCAGTCTACCCCAATCTACCCCACTCCACTCCACACCAATCTATCACTCCCATCTACCCAAATCTACCCACTCCAGTATAGCTCAGTCTCCCTCACCCTATTCCAATCTACCCCACTGCACCCCCTCTACCCAAATCCTCCCCAATCTACACCACTCTACAGCAAACCACACTAATCCACCCGACACCAAGCTACTCTAAGTTACCCCACCCTACCCCACTCCATTCTACCCCACCCCACTCCAATGTACCCCAATCTACTCCATTCCAATCTACCTACCCCAATCCACGCCGATCCACTCTACCCTAACAACCCACACTCCACTAAATTTAACCCCAACTTACCCTACGCCAGTCTACCCCACTCCACAACACCCCAATCTACTATGCTCCAATACACCCCAGTCTACCAAACTCCATTCCATTCTACTCCACTCCACTCCACTCTACCACTCTCCAATCTGCACCATTTCAATCTACCTCATTCTACCTCACTCCATTCCAGACTATCCACTCCACTCCAATCCACCCCAATCTAATCCAGTCCACTCCAATGTACCCCAATCTACTCCACTCCACACTAATCTCCCCACTCAACTCCAATCTGCCCCAATCCACGTCACTCCAATCTACACCAATCCACTCCACTCCAGTCTACCCCAATCCATTCCAATCTATCCCACTCCACTCCACTCCAGTTTACCCAACATCACTCCAATCTACCCTACCCCACTCCTTTCTACCCCACTGCACCCCAGTCTACCCTTCTTCACTCACATTGCTCCAATTTACCCCACTCCAATCAACATCACTCTAATTGTACCCGATCTACCCCACCCCAATCTATCACAATCTTCTCCACTCCAGTCCATCTCAATTTTCCGCCCTCCTCTCCAATCTACCCCACTCCAAACCCGCAATCTACCCCACTCCACTCCAATCACCTTCACTCCTCTCCGCTGTATCCCATCTATCTGACTCCACTACACTCTACCACAGTCTACTCCATTCCACTCCAGTCTACCCAACTCCAACCCAATCTACCGGACTCAACTCCATTCTACACCACTGCATTCCAGTCTTCCACACTCCACCCGAATCTACCCCACTCAACCCTAATCTACCCCACTGTGCTCCTATTTATATCACTCCAATCTACCCCACTCAACTTCAATCCACCCCACTCTACCATACTCCAATCTATCACAATCTACCCCAGTTCAGTCCACCACAGTCTTCCCCCCTTCTTTCCAATCAACCCAACTCCAGTTCCCCAATCTACCCCACTCCCCTCGAATCTGCACCACTCCTCTCTACCCCAATCTTCCCCACTCCACTCTACCTCAGTCTACCCCACTCCACTCTACCCAAATCTACCCCACTCCACTTCAATCTACCCCCCTCCACTCAAATCTACGGCACACCACTCCAATCAACCCTAATCCACCCACTCCACTCCAATCTACCCCACCCCACTCCACCCTAATCTACCCCACTCCACTCCAAGCTATCCCAATCTACCCCACTAACCCCAGCCATTCCCAGCCCACCTCAGTATATACCAATTCACCCCAACCCACTCCACTTCACCCCTCCCAATTCTAGTCCACTGCTCTCCAATCTACCACCCTCCATTCTATGGCTCTCCACTTAATTCTTCCCCGCTCCACTCCACTCAAGTTTGCTCCAATCTACCCCACTCCATTTAAATCCATTTAAATCTACCACACTCCAATCCACCTAACCTACCCCTCCCCACCCCAATCAACCACACTCCACTTCACTCCAGTGTCCCCCTATCTACCCCACTCCACTCCACATTAATCTACCTGACTACACTCCAATCTACCCCACTATACTCCTATCTACCCCATGCCATACAAATCTACCCCATTCCAATCTACCACAATCTACACCACTCTACTCTGCCCCAATCACTTCAGTCTCCCCCAATCTAGTGCACTCCAGTCTACCCGTTTCCACTCCAATACACCCCTATCTACTCCACTCCATCCCAATCTACCTCAATGAAATGTGCTCCATTCCAATGTTCTTCTCCAGTAGACCCCAACCCCACATCCAATGTGTCCCCACCCCAGTCTTCCCCACCCCACTTCACCCCACTCTAATTTACAAGGCCTTTTGCTGGAATGTCAGTTTTAGTGACAATCTGGCTGTGCACACTGCAGTGCCATATTTACAAGGCCACGTAAAGCCACCCTGCGTGGCTTTTCAAAGCCTTGTAAATATGGACTGAGTCAGCACAGTGCAAAACGATGCGTTGACTCCCCCGTGACATGGAGGCATTCCATTGGTGTTGTGGTGAGTGTTGCCACACAACACTAATTACAAGGATTTGTAAATCAGGGAATGCATCAAAACCATATGCCTTCCCATTGGAGGTGTAAGAGAGGCGCAACAAGGATAAATATCTTTATTTCTCCATGTTTTTTCCTTTTCCTATATGTGATGCATTTTGCAGCACACATAAAAATAGGAAAACACATCTCATGATTGATTTTGTGTAGGAAGGCGCCCCTTCCTGCACAAAAACAATCATCCCCGCAACTCAAACACCTTTGCACCATGGTACAAGGCAGGGGCAGCTCCTCCGCTATGGCGGAAGAGTGTTCCTCCTCCCCCTCCAGCAGCAGCAGCTGCAAAACATTTGTAACAAAACCATAAGAAACCATGTTTATTATGGTTTTGTTATAAAAGGGGCAGGCCATGGGGCGTGATAGAGACATAGGGGGAGTGTACAGCACTCCCCTCACTGCGCACGTATATTTGGCCGGCCTTCTCGGGCCAACCAAACACACATGTGCACTAGGCTCTCTCCAACCCAGCACGAAATGCGTGAAAGCAGCATTAGGATTGGCCACAGGGCATGCTGGGAGCCTGTACCTCCAAGTACTGGCAGCCGGAGGAAAGCATCGAACCGGCATGTTGCAGCGAGTAAGGTCCATTTTTAAAATTATTATATATATATTTTTTAATATATATATTTATATATTTTTTTTGTCTCCCCCCTCCCCTCTACTGTCTGCATGTAAACACTGAGAAGCTGGAAAGAGACATTGGCGGCTGTAATTAAAGTTTTTTCATCAGGCTTCTACTGCTCATTAGGCTGTTCAGTTCTGCAGATGAAATCATTAATATAGTTAATGCAAGGAGGAAACCATTTAGAGAGGGTGTACAGTATAAATCAATAGAAAGAGCATCTTAAAGCAACTTGGGGGGCAGGGCACGAGGGTGAGGGGTGGGGGAGGGAAAAATATGGTCAACCTTACAGTTGGCAACTAGCCTCAGTTACAAGATTTACTTTCTGCCAGCCCTGGTTTTAAACTAACTGTACTTGTGTGCTGAAAGCAACAGACCTCCTTATGTGAATGGCATGCTGTGTAATTGACTAGGCCAGTGGTTCTGAAACTGTGATCCCTGGATCCACAGGCCTACTCAGGGGGTCCATGACTGCTTAGAAAATAAAATAATATTAACAAACTAATAAAGTGTAAATAAACAAATAAATAAGCAAAATGTAAACATGTTAAAATGTTCTGTGAATATGAAGAAATTTGAAATTTTGTGGCTAATAATTAAGTTGGTGACCTCAGATTGATTTGTGGGAGCAATGAAAGTGCATCAAACGGAAAATAGTATTGAGGATGAGTGGCCCCAAGGGAATTTAGACAATCTTTAACCTTCCCATTAAAATTAAAATTTTGATTTTTTAAACATTTTTTGTGAATTAAATAAAATATTTCGTTATTTGTGTATTTTTTAAATGAATGCCTGTTTCTGTGTTTTTGTATTGTTTTGTGGTTGAAATCATCAAAAATACTTAGGCCAGGGTCTCCAGCTTCCAGCAATAATTCCGTGGGGATCCTCAGATTCCAATAATAATTCAGCGGAGGGGTTCCTGCGTTCCAGTAATGAATATGTGGGTTTCCACAAAAGTCAAAACGTCAAGAACCACTTGACTAGACGAAGTTTGCACTTGTGGCATTGTGATATGACATAATTGGGAATAGCCACATAATTATTTGTGGAATATGCCAGAACACTACATTTTCCTGATGAGTTAATGTCATCCACTGCTCTACAGTCCAATTCCAATCGTTTTCTACAAGTAGTGTAATAAACATATTTAGTTCGATTTATCGAATTTAAGTGGACCATTGGCATCAATTCCCAGAATACAATTAGTGTTTAAAGGAAAGCCCAGTACTAGAAAACGGTTTCCCAAATAACAGAGTCATACTTTTACTTCACCCCCTGCACCACCTGCATAAATGTAAGATCGTTCATTTGAAGTATCCCTCTTACTTGACATCTTGTGGTAAAACTCTGTGCTGTGTGTTAGATTGGGTACCAAAGACGTCAGTGCTTTAAATGGGAATATAGAAATGCAGGTAATCACCCATTCAGGGCACCTGTTGCACCTGAATAGTGCTGGTACGCTTCCATTGAATGCATTGCAGAAGTGCTGAGAACAGCAGATATTTTCCCTTTCATATTAAAAAAAGTGAAGGTACACAGTGGTTTACAGTACAGAGCCATTAGAAGCACTGAAAATACAATATGAGTAAATGGCCATATTGGTGAAGTTACTATACTTGTAGACGTATGCGTATACCATGTTGGCCTAAATTAGTTTGTTAAATCTCAGTTCTGTAATTTCAATTTTATGACAAGACCGGAGGCTCCTATTATGCGTTTCTCTTCTCGCTTTATTAACACAGCAGTCAAGAAGAAACTACAAATCCCATGTGGCTAACACAGCGAGCCAATGGGATTAAAAACGTATTACATAACATGTTAACCAATAGGAACACCTCCGTGCTATTATGATGTCACTTGACTGCAAGCAGCCCTCTTTCCTTGCTGCTGCAGTCAAGATAAGTTCACCTTTTCTTTCCTCTAATGTTGTTAAAATTTAACTGTAATATTTGGTATTTTTATTAGCATATACTTTACCCGGTTGTAATGCTATGTTGACGGCAAGTTGCCGCACTGCTTATTTCAGCGCTTCCCTCAAGCTCTCGTTCATTTTCCTGCTCTCGGGTAGCAACTCCGTTGCTCCCGAGTCAGGAAAATAAACAGCTTTGAGGGCGCTGCGCGCGCGACGCACTCTGGGTCTCCCTCGCGTCTAGGAAATAACCGTCACTCGTTTTTTTCCTGACGCGAGGAAGCCAGCCTAATTACACGCGCTCCTCACTTGTTTACATTTCTTCAAGGTCATTTCTTCGACGGGAGTCAGGGTTTCCCTTGTTCTCCTACTGGCAACACCTTCCTTGGGCCCGCCCTCGGACAGGAGGGATTTTTTCCTCGTTCAATTGACATTCCTCCTTAGTTAACCCCCGGTTGCCTGACTACTTTTAAGGACAATTTCCACTACTTTAAGCTTTTTTCTCAGGAGTTTTTCCTCCTTATTTGAAATTTAAAAAGAAAAACCCTGACATGGAATCTAATACTACTTCTGGGGAACAAGGTGTGCCCAATGAGATTGAAGATATCAGAAATGAACTTCGCAATTTTATAAAAAACTCTTTTCAACAGGCTATGGCGTCATCCATGCAAAAATTATCAAAAAATTTTGAGTACAACTTTTCTAATTTCTTATCCAAATCTTCGGCCCAGTCTGCGGGGGAATGCAGTCAACGCCAGCCTGTCAACCCTACGGGTTTGACTCAAACGGAGAGTGAGTTTACCTCACATATGGCAGAGGACGCGGTTCCTCACAAGGCTCCTGCCAAGGAGTATAATAATATGGCTCCCAAACCTTCATTAAAACGGACAGCAAAATAACGCAATATTTCCCACCACATTCCCACTGCATCTACTCCAGACACGGATGATGATATCCCTGATGCGGATTCCGACTATTTGGTATCTGACAAAGACGATACCGATTCTTTTTCTCCGCCTCCTTCTAAGAAACCTAAAGTTCCCTATGTTTCCCCCCCTCTTTTTGATGCAGGAGGCTTCACCATGTTTGACCCTTCCCATATACTTCGTCCCAATTCCACGGAATGGTTCCCTGCTGACCATGTTGGTCGTTACGTGGCTCAAAAATTATTTTCTCCCCTTGATAGGCAAACCAGAGCCAAACTCAAGTCAGAATGCCCTCGCCCGGTGCTTCCACACAAGGCTACTTCTACCCCTTCCATCGACCAACAGATGCTGACCTTTTTCACCAAACAGGGCAAAGACCCTCGCAAAGGGGTAGATAAAGCATGGTCGTCCTGTCAGGACAAGTTGTTGGACGTCATTGGTCCACTTACCAGAATTATCGACATGGTTGAAACGGCTAGACTGGATGGTAGTTTTTTAGATCCAGAAGAACTTTCTTTGTGGGTTCTACGTTGTTTTTGTCTTCTGGGCAATGCTAACTCCTCTCTAATACATGAGAGACGGAAGGGCCTCCTTATAAAATTAGACCCTAAATTGATCAACTTGGCAACGGTTCAACCTCAGATTCACACGGAAGGACAGCTTTTTGGGGACTCTTTCATTAAAGACCTCAGCAAATATGTTGCCACATTCACCTCTTTGGACAAAGCACAACAGTCCATGAGGAAAATGTTTAGTCAACGTGTTTTTGCTAGGGCCGGTAGAGGCAGGGGCCGCTTTACCGGCCGAGGTGCCACCACCCAAGGCTCCAGAGGGTACTACTGTTCCTACCAACAAGACTTTAGACCGCAATTCTACCCCGAGCGCGGCAGAGGTTATCGTTCCAGATCCTTCAGACACAATAAGGCCGGCAACCCAACAGGTAAGCCCCCAAGTTGGTTTCTTTCCAACAGGGGGTCGCATCTTCCACTTTCTTTCAAATTGGTTAACAATTACTGCGGATGTGTGGGTACTAAATACTGTACAAGGTTACATGATAGACCTTTATTCTACCCCAGTGCAAACATTCTCCATTCCTCTTCCCCATTTTTCCACAGAAATGACCCATCTAATATCTCTCGAAGTAAATTCTCTCTTGCAAAAACAAGCAATTTCAATCACCCAACCCCATCCTTTGGGATTTACCAGCCCAATTTTCCTTGTCAAAAGAAGAACAAAAAGATGCGTCCAGTCATCAACCTAAAACATTTCAATCGGTTTGTAGTATACAGACATTTCAAAATGGAAACAATTCTCCACCTCAGAGATATACTTCTTCAAAACGACTGGATGGTCAGACTGGATCTGCAGGACGCCTATTTAGTGGTTCCTGTACATCCAGACTCCAGGAAATTCCTTCAGTTCCACTGGCTCGACCAAACTTATCACTTTAGCTCTCTACCCTTCGGGCTATCGTCTGCCCCTTGGTGCTTCACCAAGCTCTTGAAGCCCGTTGTGGCTTTTCTAAGGTCCCAGGGCATAAGGCTCTTAATTTACTTGGACGGCATCCTAATTTTATGTCAGTCTCCTCAAACTCTCCTTCTCCACTTACAAACAGCCTGCTCACTTCTAGAGGATCTAGGTTTCATAATAAACAGAGAAAAATCTCTCCTAGTGCCTTCCCAAATCATAGAATTCTTGGGATTTCAAATCAATTCCATATCAGCCACACTGCTTCTTCCTACGACAAAAATAAGATCCATAAAGTCAGAGATTCTACAAGTCCTTCGCAGTTCTCTTATCTCTCTCAGGACTTTGGCTCGAATAGTAGGCCTGCTGTCCTCTTCTATACAGGCAATCTTTCGAGGTCCCCTCCATTACCGCTCCCTTCAAAGACTAAAGATTCAACACTTGAGGAAGGGTGTTATCGTATTCCGATCTCATTCCCTTAGACATGGAGTCCCGGACAGAGCTTCAATGGTGGATAGACCATTTGGACGCTTGGAACGGGAAAAGTATATTTCCATCAGCCCCAGATCTTGTGTTAGAGTCTGATGCAAGTCGTCTAGGCTGGGGGCCCGGTGTGGTCCCATCTCGACTGGAGGTACATGGTCTTCCGAGGAGTCCAAATTGCATATCAATTGTTTAGAGATGCTTTCCGGCTCCTTTGCAATCAGAAGCCTGGCAAAACACAAAGTGCATTGTGCAATACTCCTCAGGATGGACAATATTTCTGCGGTAAGATACATAAATCATCTTGGAGGCACAAAATCCAAACCTCTAGTGGATTTGGCCAAGAGTTTTTGGGAATTTTGCCTTTCAAACCATCTTTCGGTTCATGCAGAATACCTTCCAGGAGCTCTCAATTCGGTCGCAGATTGGCATTCTCGTCATCTCCGAGACTCCAGCGATTGGAGAATTCATCCTTCAATTTTCCACAAGATTCATTCTTTATGGGGCCCATTCTCGATAGACCTGTTCGCATCTCGACTGAACACTCAGCTTCCCCAATTTTACAGTTGGCGCCCAGATCCCTTAGCCTTGGCATCAGATGCCTTCTTACAAGATTGGTCTCATTCCCTCAATTACGCCTTCCCTCCCTTTATCATGATCAACAGGGTCCTAGCTCATGCCAGACGTCAGCATGCCTATCTTATTCTCATTGTTCCGTTTTGGCAGTCCCAAGTATGGTTTCCGACCCTTCTGGAACTCTCGGTGGATTTTCCATTGTTAATTCCGTCCTTCCCAGACTTGCTGTTGGATCCTCTCCAGCGTACTCACCCCCTCATTGTGGACAACATTCTCACTCTATCCGCCTGGAAGATCTCAGGAATTCCCAATCTTTCCCTATCATTTCGTCAGAAGCTTCCCAGTACATTCAAACTCCTGGGCCCCTGGTACCAAAAAAGCCTACAAGTCAGCCTGGTCTTTATGGGACGGCTGGTGTTTGGGAAGGCATCTTGATCCCTTTTCAGCAGATGTAATTTTTGTAGTTAATTTCTTGGCCGCAGAAGCCAGTAAAGGTAAAGCTTTCCGTACTATCAACCTTTATAGGTCGGCTATTTCTTCTAACCATATCCATGTCAATGGGAAACCGATAGGTGAACATCCGCTGGTGTGCAGATTAATAAAGGGAGTAAAATTTTCCAAACCTCCTTTACCCAAATATAACCAATTATGGGACGTTAATGTTGTTCTAAAATTTCTGATTTCTTTACCGGATAATCCTTTTCTATCTCTAAAACTGTTATCTGCTAAGTTAACAATGTTATTGTGTCTAGTTTCCATTAAACGTTTATCAGATGTAAAGGCTTTGGACGTCTCCAACCGACAGTTCACCCCTACGGGGGTGCTGTTTTCGGTTGTACGACGTACAAAGACCAGTTTATCGTCAGTTTTTTATCCTTACTTCCCACAGCATCCCAAATTATGTGTGGGCCAATGTCTTAAAGTTTATGAACAGAAAACTGCAGATTCGAAAACATCCTCCTCCCAACTTCTTATTTCATTTAGGAAACCCTATCACCCGGTTTCGTCTGCCACCTTAGCTCGTTGGGTCAGGTGGATTATGTCCCTAGCGGGTATCGATATTTCCAGATTTGGTGCTCATTCTGCCAGAGAGGCTATGGCCTCCAAAGCCTTCTGGGCAGGCTCCCGTTTAGAGGATATTCTGAAATCTGCAGACTGGTCTAATGACAATACCTTTAGAGTATTTTACTGCAAACCCGTTGACGATGTTTCACTAAATGTAATTAATATGCTTTGAACTCGCATAATAGGAGCCTCCGGTCTTGTCATAAAATGTAGATTTTCCTAGTTTATGACGGAAAGTCTTAATTTTATTAAAGACACGGAGGTGAGTATTATCCCGCCTCTAGTTTAAACACTGTTTTTCTCCCTCCCTTTCTTCCAGCGCCAGTTCCAGCCGCTCAACCAGGGTCCTAGTACGATTTCTTCACACCTTGGGAAGGCTTCGTTCATGGCAAGCACGGGATCGTATTCTCCTGATTTAATGGAACACTCCTTCCTTTGTAGGATTTTGGACTTTTCTTCTGACGTTTTTGATTTCCTGATGGTTTTGTTTATTCTTTGCTCTCTATTTCCGTTATTATTCAACAATTGACTTCATTCGCAAGAAAAGAGGGCTGCTTGCAATCAAGTGACATCATAATAGCACGGAGGTGTTCCTATTGGTTAACATGTTATGTACTATGATTTTAATCCCATTGGCTCGCTGTGTTAGCCACATGGGATTTGTAGTTTCTTCTTGACTGCTGTGTTAATAAAGCGAGAAGAGAAACGCATAATACTCGCCTCCGTGTCTTTAATAAAATTAAGACTTTCCGTCATAAACTAGGAAAATCTACATTTCAGTGGCCTTTTCCAGCCGAATTAGCATTTTGTTTTGGAAAAACAAAACCAAGCCAGTTTTTGAGTTTGCCTTAGTGCTGCTTGCACTCCATTTTGCAGGTGAGGCAAAAATTAGCAAATGCTATTTAAACTCACATCACGTTAGGTTCAAGTGTAAACAAGCATTGGCAAAACCAATAGGAGTGTCAAGCTTGTGTGATGGCTATGAACATTTTATTTAATCTTTTATTGCAAGGATAAGTCACAAAACAATTAAAGAAAAAAGAAAATATGCCTTCACCTAAACCTGGATGCCTTATGATTGCAATAAAAGTTGAATATTTATAAAACATTCACTGATGCAACTGTTTTACTGGTGATTTTTTTAAACAATCCTTTCTGTTGACCAATGCACTTTTTCATTATTTATGCAGAACCGAAAAGTACATCACCACCTAAACAAGAACTCAAATCACAGACAACTACAATTTTGCAATATCACTTAAATACTTCTTAACATAAACTTTAAAATGGAGTGTAGTCAAAACACACACACACTTTTTACTACCCTTTCAACTGAAAAGAAAAAAGTATTGGCGTTTCCCATAAAATGAGATCAGGGGGCAGAGTTTCAAGATTTGGCATAGTCTTCGACTGTATTCGAGATTTTTTATAACAATCACAACAGATTTTTCAGATATATACTAGAAGCAGCGCTGACAGTCGTACACACAATTTGCACACACTCCCTTCAACTTTGTCATCCTGTGTCACTTTCAGCCAATACTGTCACGTGTCAGGTGATGGATTTTCTCACCAACTGCCACACTCAACCAAAATCAGGGATAAATCAGGGATGCTTTGGGCACTGAAATCTGGCACTCTCCCCATAAATAAGGAAATAAGTGTGCCTTATCAATCACGTCTTCATTAATCCAAGTCCAGGCTTCCTCGACACTGCCCTTACCCACAGATTCTGTCTTCCTCGTTAACGGCTTCTAGTGCCCCCTCACACTGGTAATTACCAGATTACTTACCCGTAGTCTTCATTACTCCGAGTCTAGAGTTTCGTCTCACAATCCATTTTTAAGTGGAACATTGAATGCTGTAGACAAGGAGACAGACTGCACAGGTAACAGTTCTTTTAAATGGACAGACACTTACAAGGGGAGTGTTTGTACCGGTATTGTGGACTGTGACGCATGAGAGAGGTGGGAGAGAATGGGCTTGCAGCTCTTAGAAAGTCACTTGTGAAAGCTGCAAGAGATCATCAGGGTGTTGCTCAGTTTCTTGCCCGGCCCGGTCCATCTGCCTGGCTGTTTTACAGCCTCATCCCACTCGGCACGTGAACGGTATGTCCTGCTCATAAACACATTGGAAACGTCATCCCTAATCGCACTCCTGTTTTAAATGATGTTCATAAATAGTGACTGCGCCATCACCAGAGCCCTTGATGTCAGAAACACCACACATGGTAGCTTTGAGTTTTGATGCACACGTTTAACCCGGGCGTGTTTTCGGGTGACCTGTGTGTGATTTCAATAAGGTTTCAGGCTGCGGTCTTTGTACAGAGTGCAGAGTGAAGGCCGTATGTCTCAGTGTAGGCCCCAGACACGTGCCTCGTCAATCTTGCGTCTTTCGCACCATATCTTTTGCCTGTCTTCTAAGTCCTCAGGCAGGAGTCCTTACGCAAATGTCCTGCAACACAGGTGATTTGAATAGTCCGGCCTTAGTGCGGAAATATCGCTTTCTGCTCTGCTGTGTCGGCTGTCTTGAGACCCAGCTGAATGGAATCAGCCTGGCTCCCATCCCACAGCCTCTCATTAGAAATAAATTAAAAGCCACTCAGTTTTGGCTAATATCCCTCTGTAGGCCTGTAACTCCACCTGTGACTAACCCATTTAAAATAGTGTGAGGAGCAACTCAGCCGTCAAGACCTAAATCAAGCCCATGGCCACAGGAAATGTGTGGTGGGAGAAAAAGACTAGTGATGGAATCAAGACCAAGCAGGTTTGGATTTTGACAATCCCGGAAATAAACAGTGCAAGTGACAGGCTTCTGGGGAAATATTTGACCCCTGCACTTATTATTTACTTACTCTGTACTTATGTATTTAATAATTGAGCATTCCACAATTCGATTAAAAAAATAATAGGGTTATTATGAAATTTACTCAAGAAAAGTGGCAGTGTGAAAATGAGTTTTGTTGTTATATTTGTGTCACACTATAACAGCCCATACGTGGCACAAAGTGCTAAGAATGACGATATGTAACATGGAGGGGGACACTCCTACAGAAAATAAGAAATGGCTAGCAAAGGATACTGAGGGATGCACAGTTGTGCAAGGCCTTGTGGGTTAAGAAGAGCATTTTAAAATGTAAACCGGTTATCTGTGTGAGTTAGTGATTTGACATCAAGCCTGAAGATCTGTGAAACTATGTCCTATGTCTTAGTTTCCCATACTCGCTATATTGCTTTAAAAGCTTTAAAATGATTGTGTGAGCAATTAGCTTCACGGCAAATGGCAATTTGGGGGTTGGCCTAAGAGAGTAACAGAATAGCAGAGCTTTTATCAACAAACAGAGCAAGAGCTACAGCAGAATGATCGTAGGGAGCTGGTTTAGAGTGCCACATTGGGTTGCCAGTCTGTAACTAAGGGCCTCAAGTATATCAATGTTGAAAAGAGAGGGGTAGCGTAAAAATGGTAAAATGTAATTTAGGTCAGACTCCAAAAAACTTGCCCCTGAACTACTCTTAAATAACTGAAAATCTAAAGTTTAACACACGAAGCAGAAGAGTGTACTCTCCTGCGTCGAACTGACTTATCAGCAGCCTTCTGTGCTAAAGGCCACAGTATATAGCTTCCCGATGGCAGTTGGAGCAGATTATAGGTGGGGTTGGGTCAGCTTATTTTTGTCGGTCAGTTATCAAATAGTTAAGAACCCACAGCGCTGTCTAATCCCGAAACCATAAAATGTTGTATTCTACAAGGAGTAGCCATAATCACATTTCTTTTCCATATATCTTTTACTACTTCGGCTATAGATAAGATATTTTGCCCTTAATTTTATGGATCAAATCTGTTTATTAATATTTTTCAATACAAACATTGATGAGACCAATGCCATACATACAATGCATTCTATACAATATGATAAGGCAGTGACAAACCAAATAGTGAGAGAAGAAAGACAAGAAAAAGAACAAACATTGTTTCCTTTCTGTTGGCTTATATAATCGCATCAATATTCTACATCCCCAGGACCTATGCGCGCGTAATCCTGACCCCGGACACGGATAATCGTAACTCCCCCCTTCCCACTCTAGAGCAGCCTCAGAACCCTCAGATAAGTTGGACATGTCAGAGCCGTGAACTCCGTCGACAAGATCTGCAAGAATGGATGCCATAATTCCTTAAACTCATCCCCTTCCTGCGAAGAGGACAGAGTAAGCTTTTCCATGGCGAGAATGAACCATAGCTTATGAAGCCATAGTGTTAGCGACAGAATCTGGTCAGACCCCCACATACTCAATAGGAGTTGAGTAGCTGCATTCAACGCCAAGGCCATCTGTCTACCCTTCATGGACCGCAAAGGGAAGGTAAGCTCGTTAGGAAGACCCAGTAAGACGTATGCAGGGAATCTAGGTATATGAGTATCAAAGGCTGAGTCAAGAGTGTCTAAAATACTTTCCCAGTACTGATGGAGCTTAGGACAATGCCATAAGAGATGTGCAAGCGATCCAGACATTCCACACCCTCTCCAGCACAAGTCTGACTAAACAGGATCCCAGGCATGAATCCTTGCCGGGGTGTAGTACCAGTAAGACGCTACCTTATAAGCTGACTCTGTTCCTGTCGCGCAATACGCAGTGTGATGTGTTCTGTAAAAGATGCTCTCCCATTCCTCCTCCGAGAGGTCTCTTTCCAGCTCTCTCTCCCATCTCAACTGACCCTTAGTTCTGGGTGGTCGGGCCCCCCCTCGCAGGAGAGCATAAAGCTCGGAGATCAATCGCTTATCATCTTTTTTTGTTATAATCCATTTTTCAAATGGTGTTAGGGGCCTATCTATTGATGATCTATTGGCCGGTGAGAGGGCCCAGTGTCGTATCTGGTAGTACATCATCCTGTCCGCCTCCGTCAGGCCATATGTCTCCCTCATCTGCTCAAAGGGAATTACACCCTGTTCATCAAAAAAACAGCCAACCCTTTTACAGCCCCCGCGTACCAATGACGAAGCGCCTCTACCTGAAGACCCGGCTCAAAATCAGGGTTCGCTCCTAGAGTAGTCATTGGGGATGGAAAGGTCGTCAAGCCCACGCGTCCGGCCAGAAGGTCCCATATTCTCATCGACACCTCCGTGACCGGGGACACATATAACCCGTAGGCTCTGTGACGGCGCCTTAGCCATGGCTCTTTCCAAATATGTGAGCCCGCCACTGCCTGATCCATGAAACACCAGTGCTTCTCGGAGGACGGGCGGTTCCATTCCAGTAGAAAACGCAGTGAGCAGCCTGAAAGTATTGCAGGAGACAGGGAACAGCCAGTCCCCCCTCCCGCTTGGGGGAATACATCTGTCTCCGAGGTAACCTCGCCACCTTCCCCTCCCATATGAATTTTAGAACCGCCGTCTGAAGGACTGCAATTGTTCGCGGTGGAGGTTCCACTGGGAGTGTCTGAAAAACATACAACACTCTCGGCAAGATGGTCATCTTGACGGCCGCCACCCGGCCCATCCAAGACAATTTAAGCCTCCCCCAGCTTTCCAAATCGCGCTGTACCTCCCGCGTCGGCTTCTCATAATTCAATGACGCCATGCGAGCAACTGTCGGGCCCAGCTCCACTCCCAAGTATGGGAGCTTTGAGGAAGACCAGATAAAGGGGAAGCGGTCCCTCACATCCTTTTCGTGTTTAGCGCTAATATACCTACTCATCGCCTGTGACTTTAACATATTGATTCGGACACCCGAGACTTGTCCAAAATCTTCAAGTACATGCATTAGCGCAGGGAGCGAGGTCGCGGGGTTGGCCATGGTAAGGATCACATCATCCGCGTACAATGAGATGAGATGTTTATCCCCCCCGAATTTAAGGCCCTCAATCCAAGGGTCGTCACGGAGCCGCTGAGCCAACGGTTCCATATATAAAGCAAACAGAAGTGAGGGGGCACCCCTGCCGTGTTCCTCTTTGAACCGAAAAAGGCAAATAAAGCGTCCCGTTAACTCGTACCGCCGCGCGGGGTGCTTGGTAGATGCATCGAATCCAGGCCATAAACCCAGAGCCCAACCCGAAACACTCTAGCACCTTAAACAGGTATTGCCAATGAACCCTGTCAAACGCCTTTTCAGCGTCGACAGACAAGAAAAGTGCCTCCCTTCTAGAGCGTTCCGTTTTGTCTAGGAGGTGGAGCAGTCGTTTGGTATTATCGCTACACTGTCTACACGGTATAAATCCAGCCTGATCCGGATCAACCAGGCCAGGCATATAGTAGTTTAGACGATGCACCAGGACACCTGTAAACAGCTTAGCATCTATATTTGGGAGCGAAATCGGCCTGTATGAAGCACAGTCTACGGGGTCTTTCCCTGGCTTCGGGATTACTACAATGGTGGCATCAAGCATGCTAGGTGCAAGGGTCCCCGTACGTCGAAAGGAGTTAAAAAGGCACACCAAGACTGGGACGAGTTCCACGCAGAAGGTCTTATAAAAAAGGGGCGAGAAGCCGTCCTGACCAGGCGACTTCCCGGGTTGCAAACGCAAAATTGCCGATATAACCTCTTCCGCCCTTATAGGTTGCTCCAGAGAAGCGGAATCCCCCTCCTGGAGAGGTGCAATTGCAACACCCTCCAGAAAGCTCTCTGGATAAGAAGAATTGGACTCCTCCGCCTGATATAAAGCCTCATAAAACTTTGCGAAGGCATCTGCTATTTGGTCACTTGTGCGCGCCTCGTCCCCCGAGGGAGAGCGGACCATTTGTATCAGTGATGCCATTCGCTGTGCTCGTAGCCTGTGTGCCAGCAGCTTCCCACATTTATTATTACCCACATAGTACTTGTGTTTGAGTCGCGCCAGCGCATATTCTGCCCTGTCCCAATCCAGCGCTCTCAACTGTTTCCTTTCTTTCTCCAACTCACGCCAGACCCTCGGGGCCCCAGTACGTTTATGTGAACGTTCTAGCTCACTGACCCGCCGCTCCAGTTCCGCTCTTAGGAGTCTCCTAGCCCTTTTATCCTTAGCCGATAGCGACATCACCTCCCCCCTAACGACCGCCTTCAGTGCCTCCCACAGCGTCGCCTCGCAAGTGGACCCATCATCATTCCGATCTAGGTAGTCTATTATAGCCTTGCGGATCTCTTGCACTGTTGCGTCATTCTGGAGCATTGAGTCCCTAAACCGCCAGCCCGCCGCACTTACACGTTCCGTATTCGTATGAACGACCACAGTAATCGGGGCCTGGTCCGAAAGCGACCAAGGCTCAATCAAAGAATCCCCAATCCGGGGAAGAAGTTCCTGCGAAGCCAGGAAGAGGTTTAGGCGAGCATATGTCTTAGTCGCTGCCGAGTAGAAGGAATAATCCCTTAACGTGGGATGAGCCCTACGCCACACGTCCACCAAACCACATTCATTCAGCCAATGACTGCCAGCCTCGGATATGGACCCTGTCTGTCCCCACCTCTGACCCGAACGATCCAGCCCCCCCCATCCATCACCAGATTGAAATCTCCCCCAACCAGGATAGCTCCATCTGGGGATTGCAACAATGGGGTCAAAGCTAATTTTAGGAAAGCTTCCTGCTGAGAATTAGGTGCATATAAGGAAGCAATGGTAATAGAAAAGCCCCCCAAACTCAGTTGCATGGCCAAAAGCCTCCCCGGTATATCATGTAACTTGGACACCACCTCGCCCGGGAATGAACGCGTCAGAAGGATCGCCACTCCTGCGTGCTTTGTTGTAACCGAAGATCAGAACTGCCTAGGGAACCACTTAGAGCGCATCCGGTATATATCTTTCGGGACAAGGTGCGTCTCCTGAAGCAAACATATGTGAGAGCCCAACCTCTCCAGGGAGGACAGAACGGCCAACCTCTTAGTAGGGTTATTGAGCCCGCGGACATTCAAACTCACACACTTAAAAGGCATAGGCTAAAGTAAGAGTTACATGCAAAGAGGAGGATAGAGTGCCAAAGGGAGGCCCCAAATCCAGATCCACCCCATCTGTATCCACAAGCCCTGGGAGAAACTCCATGTAGACGCCAATCCTGCCAGGAAACCGAACAACAAGTAACACACACGCACAACAGGTGCATAGGATATATGAGTCCTCGCGCTTCCTTCCTCACGAGGTAAGGTTCCCAAAGGGCAGTAGAACCAGTCATGTGTGACAATCCACATCCATAAACCCCGCCGCCCGACCCTCTCCAACCGCCGACATGCCGTTCGCAGCAAGGTCAGACACCCAGCAGGACACCTCCGGGCACTCTTCTCTACGCCGAAGTTCCAGCTGCCACACTACTCAGAGCGGACTCCCTCTCCGGACTCAGCTCGGATGAGGACGGATGCCGCGGCCTCCGCCTCTTCTCTTTTTGTCGCCACTGGGGCTGGCCAACCCCCGACAGGGCCGGCCTCTCATTCGACCCCTGTGACTCATCCTCCAAGCCCAGGATCCGCGCCGCCTCCGCAACAGATGTCACCTGCCAGAGCTGCTCCTCCCAGCGAAAGACCAGGCGGAATGGGTGACCCCAAAAATAGGAGACGTTGTGCGCCTGCAGGTGTTCTGTGACCGGTCTAAGCTCTCTTCTCCTCTGCAACGTGCGCACAGAGAGGTCAGGGAATAGTTGAAGTTCATGTCCTCTAAAGAGGACTTTTTGAAGAGTGCGGGCTTGCTGCAAGATCCGTTCCTTGAGGACAAAATCATGGAGGCAGGCCAAGATGTCCGGGGGACGATCCCCAGGGCCACCGACACGACCGACCCGTTGCACCCTATCCAGGGCAATCTCCTGCGTCTCATTCGGGCCCATCAGGGAGCGAAATAGGCCCTTCACATAGTCCCCAATGTCCTCCTTCTCCGCCCCCACCGGGGCCCCCCTAATACGTATGTTCTGTGTTCTCAAGCGATTTTCCAGATCCTCAACCGTTAGTTGGAGATGGTCTTGCTGCTCACGGAGGCGAATCACCTCCTGCTGCAGGCCCGCTAGCTCTTCACCACGTGGAATCTCTCCATTCTCCAGCTGTGAGACACGCTCTCCCAAGGAGGTCACCTCTCCTTTCAACTCCTTCACCTCCTGGGATATGTCCCGTCGCAGATCCTGTATGTCACTATGGGACAAAGGGATGTCAAAAAACCCTTTGTAACCGGCGAATTACCATCTGGGTCCACTTCCAGGCGAGTTTCAGGAAGTCTTGTCACTGGTGGGTCTTCAGCCAAGCTACTTGAGGGTAAACGAGCGCCTGCCAGCATGTCTTTCACTGACCGCTCTCGCTTAGACTTAGCCGCCGCCATATTTCGCAGGGCTAGGCGCGGGTCGTCGGATCAGCTCTCCACGTTTCTACACCGCCTCTTCCCGCAACGGTGGGCTCAGAAGTGCACGCTACCCCCTATGCCTGGGATCCGCGCCCAGAAAGTGCTTCCTGCTAGACGTAGTGCTCGGGGCCTCTGCTCTCGTGTGCCAGGCCCGCTCTCCCTGTCAAACTCAGGGTGTCTCCTGTTCGGGGCCTCTACTCATGTGTAGGTCCCATTCATCGATCGCTGGTGTCTTCCAGGCCACGGCGCCCACCCGGGCCCACGCTCACCTGCTGTCAAAAGGGGGGCGCAGGATGTCTTCACGATGATGTAATGGCCTCTCCCGTCTTCCCTCCGGGACTCAAGCTTCTCCCCCTCCCGCGGCGACACACTTCACATTAAGGGAGCTCGCCTCCAGCCCCAAGCGGCGCTAGCACGGGGAGAACTCCTCCACCCCTCCCCAACTCTTCACGTGCTAGGCCCAAGTCCGCCATGCCCACCGGCAAAACACAAGCACCAAAGTGCCAAAAAATGAAAAAAAAAAGATAAAAATAGATTAGGCTCCAGGAGCTCTTCAGCCCCCCACCCTCAAGCGCGAGGTCAAGGGAGCCCCAGGAAGGAGAGTCCGCTCACTGGCCTGGGCGGCCGCCCCGGCCCCACCGCGTCTCAGGCCGCACTTCAGTTCCTCGTCGTCGCCCTCCAGCTGGGAGCCGCCCACACTGCGCCGAAGCCCTTAGGCGTCAACGCGCGGGTCACAGCGGCAGTCGGAGGCTCTGGGAGGCCTCAGCGCGACCCCCCTAGCAGACCCAGCGGCATTCAAAAGGGCCAGGGCGGCAGAGCTCGGACAACGCGCGTCCTAGCACGCCGCCATCTTGGCCATGCCCCCTGCCCTTAATTTTAAGGTGCTCACAAACCTTCGGTAAAATCAAATCATTGCTTGAAGTCCAGTTTGTTCTCTCTCCCAGTGTTTTTCTGAATTCCAGTGCTTACGGTTAGATTATGAGTGTAGCAGAAAGGAGTACAGCATTTACCATAACCATAAATGACTATTTGCTAGGATGCATTATTTACTGGGTGAGAGGAATTCCATTTATTCAGAGGTTTGCACTCATAAAAATTAGGCATAACTAACTGAATTGGTATTTACTACATCAGTTTCTACATGTGCAATAAAATAATAAAAAATTCGAATGATAAATTGTGGCAGCTAACCTTCTAAAGACAGTCAGGGCAACATTGATGTTGGGTGCAGAAATTACCACGTAACATGGTATTCAGATCTTACAAACCTCTGTTTGCACAGGGTTTGAACCTTCAAATCATAATCAGGGCCCAGATGTCTGAGAATAGCTATGTCTATATAATTCAAAAACACGAAATTCAGTAGTGGATGATAAAAACAGGAAAATGTAAAACTGATACCTTAGCAATCCTCCCTTGGACCACCACTAAAATTAAATAGTATTGCCAGAAATGTAAAGGTAAATTTAGGCAATAGGCTTATAGTTTACACAACATTTTAGTAGCAGTAATGGCGCCACTTTACACATTCCCTTTTTAGGTCGAGCACACAAGCGCTTTGACCAGTTGTAAGAATTGTGGGTTTTTAACCACTCCCACCTCACACCCATCACTTTCATTCATATTTAGGCTTGCCTTTCAAAACTCACTTGATGTAATTGGTAAATGCTTCATGTTTGTCCGGCCTGAGGCGATTTGGTTACTGACTTGGACACCAACCTTGTTACAGGGATAATTGCATGATTGCCGATATACTTCCGCATGGGTGACCCGCTTTTTTGTTTTGTCTGTCCTCCGTGGCTGCCATGGCGCTCACAGCACTCACATGGTGAACTCGATCAGAGGTATCCTTTTTACATTATATTCACTCTGATCTGCTTAGTGCACATTCTTTGCAGCAGACATAGTAACCATGTGCACTACCCTATGAATACTTTAAACTTCCACTAGACAAAAGTACGTTCTCTCTCCAGAAAGAACATAAATCCCCAGAGATATTTTGGCATTTTTGCATTACATGCACTTTGTGATTTGCCTAGTAAACATTCTTTGTAACAGGTACATTAACCCTGTGCACTACCTTATGATGACTCCAAGCTTCCACTTGACAAAAATACATTCTCTCTCTCCAGAAAGAGCATAAATCGCCAGAGTTATTTAGACATTTTTACATTACATGCTCTTGGTAATTTGCCTAGTACACGTTCTTTGCAGCAGGAACATTAACCCTCTTTATCTTTATCTTATAAAGAGCCCAAGCTTCCACTAGACAAAAGTACATTCTCTCTCCAGCGTGTTCCCTCTCCAGAAAGAACATTAACCCTCTGTACTACTTTAAATGGAGTCCAAGCTTCCATTAGAACAAAGTACGTTCTCTCTCCAGAAAGAACATTAGTCACCAGTTTCAACAATTTTAAATTATATGCACCCTGATCTGCTCACTACACGTTCTTTGCAGCAGGCACATTAACCCTGTGTCCTACCTTATGATGACTCCTAGCTTCCACTAGACAAAAATACGTTCTCTCTGCAAAAAAGAACATAAATCACCAGAGTTATTTTGACATTTTTACATTACATGCACTATGTGATTTGCTGAGTGCACATTCCTTGCAGTAGGCACATTAGTCCTCTGTGCTACCTTATGATGACTATAAATTCCACTAGACAAAAGCATGTTCTCTCTACAGAAAGAACATTGTGATTTGCCTAGCACACATTCTTTGCAAGAGGCACATTAACCCTCTGCACTACCTTAGAATGACTGCAAGCTTCCACTAGACATAAGTACGTTCTCTCTCCAGAGAGAAAATTAACCCTCTGCACTACCTTTTGATGAGCCCATGCTTCCACTAGACAAAAGTACATTCTCTCTCGAAAATAAATATTCATCGCCAGAGTTATTTTTAAATTTTTACATTAAATGCACTCTGATCTGCTTAGTACACGTTCTTTGGAGCAGGCAAATTAATACTCTGCACTATCCTATGTTGACTCCAAACTTCCACTAGACAAAAGTACATAAATCGGCAGACTTGTTTTGACATTTTAACATTACATGTACTTTGTGATTGGACTTGTACATGTTCTTTGCAGCAGGCACATTACCCCTGTGCACTACCCTATGTTGACTCCAAGCTTCCACTAGACAACGTATGTTTTCTCCCCAAAAAGAACATTAATAGCCAGAGTTATTTTGCCATTTTCACATTATATGCACTTTGCGATTTGCTTAGCACACGTTCTTTGCAGCAGGCACATTAACCCTCTGCGCTACCTTATTATGAGTTCAAATTTCCACTAGACAAAAGTACATTCTCTCTCCAAAAAGAACATTAATAGCCAGAGTTATTTTGACATTTTTACATTATATGCATTCTGATCTGCTTGGTACATGTTCTTTGCATTCACACATATTCATTCTGGGACTTGTAGTTTTATTTTTATAATGTGATACAACCTGGAAACCAGCCCTTGGAGTAGTATTTGTAGAGTTGTCCAGCTCCCTAGTTTGATGCGTGATTTGCTCATTTAGTTTGTTTCTGCTTTGTACTCTGGGACTTGTAGTTTTATTTTTATAACGTCATACAAGCTGAAAATACAAATCAGAAACATGACTAGAAGATCTACACAAGTTTGAGTCTGTGAAACTTGAGATGTGTGAGTGTATTTATAAAACTAACCTCAAGGAGAGTTTACAATTGATTATGCTGTACAATGGTCAATATTTTATAACTAATATTTCAGCACAAGACTGACTGAGGATCATTAATATCATGTGAGGTGGCTCTTCTCAAGCGGTTGAAAAACCATGGGTATTTTGTTCTACTCCTCAGACTGCAGTGAAGGGACAGTGATCCAGTAAGCATGCATTACTGGAGTACAATTATTTACTCATTGTCCGTGGGCAATGTCGCCTGTACCAACTGCCAAGTAAATATGTTTTGCACCTGGGAGCAGTTTGTGTTTTAAGGGCCTTGTCAAACCAATATTCCAGTAGGCCTATTAGCCCTTCAGGTATAAGCAGGGCCACTGGAATTATGTGGCAGAAAGAAACAAAATATGCAGCAGGGTTGACCAAGTAATGTGGCAAAAAAATACAGTTATGCTTTTACAGTGCCAATAGCTCCAACTCAAGTAAATGCTGGACCTATTTCATTGCAAATGCTTGTTTCAACTCCCACTTTTCATAGGAGATTATGTAGGCATCACAGCACCTTACAACTTTACAAGGCAGTGCAGAGGTTAGCAAATGAGTGCCTAACTATTTTACATGCTCATGAGTTCAGCCGAGTTAGTTCTTTAGAATCTTCTTGCATTTGGACCCCTTTTCAGCTCTCATTTCGTGTCATTGGGAGGGGTTGTCAATTCACAGAACTCATGTTACATTCTGCATCTAAACTATGTTCCTCAAAAATCAGGACACCTTCATATGATTAAAATTGATAACACCATGATTGTTTTTGTATTGTTCCCCACAAACACAGAACGGCATCCCAACATCTGCACTTTCCGACATAACCTGGCATGGTTTTTACTGTTCTAAGTCATCCTCTAGTGATCCTCTACATCCATACCATTTCTACTCTCTGCCAAGTACTTAAAACTTTCAAACTTACCAGCAACTGACTATGGTTGTCCTGGTGGTGACTAGACCCCTCCCTCTCCCAGTTCATAGTAGACCACAGATCATTTAGAGCTGCATGCAGTTAACACCATAACTTTCATACTTTCATTGCTAAATAGGTGTTATCCTCTTCTTGTTGACAATCTAGAGAAACCGTATTCTTCCTTTCATCAGTGCACTGACCCACCTCTCTCCAGGCTAACCTTTGCTAAATGGATGGTCCTTTGAAGCTTCAAAGAGTATGCCAGATAAACTATTTCAGCAGCATCTACATTGGACCCATTTTATTATTTTCATGGAGTAGTTTTGTCCTTGACTTTGGTGTGGGGAGGAGGGTCCCAGTCTCTAATGGAAGACAGCTTTAACATAAGGAGAACAAGGTAATGGAATCTTTGCTATGGTCAGCCCCAGGGACTCTCACCCAATCTGTATTTGTTCCTCAACTACCTTCCTTCAAAGACATCTTTCAAGTCTAAACTCCAACAATCTCAATCACACAAATATGCATGCATGCAAACATGTACACACACTTACTCAACCTTCTAATTATAGCATCCAATCAAAATTCTCAGACTATCAAACACTATGTACACTCCACCCACAAGACCAGCCCAGCTTCTTTAATGTTAAAGTGAATATAAACGTCATTAACAACTCAACTAAACACATCAATAAATGTCCAAATATGGACCTTTATCATCTAGACCTCTTCATTAGAGTCACTCTCAATGCACCTAGAACAGTTACTGCGCTTTAGGGCTAGTATTCAGTACCCTTGAAATGTTTAAAAGTTCTCCATACACTCACCGGAATCAGCAGACAGGTACTGGCCTACAATATCTGGAGAATAAATTTAGGTTTCATAATATTAGTCTAATTTGTATCCAGAGCCATTGAAGAACAACATATTTGAGTAGCCTTAAGCTTGATTGGCATTCTTTTTATTTCCAATAATTATTCAGTTTTCTTCCTTTTTACTGTGGATTACATTTTTACATTTTGTGTGCAACTGTGTTTGTATGTTAAATACAATATACTATATAGCCCTGGATCTTCTTAATTTACACTCTATCCACAACAGTTCTTCTTCTAATGAAGATTCTTCCAAATCTCCACATACAGCACTAAATATCATGAGTCTAAATCCCTCCATTTTTCAGTATCAGTTATTTAGTTCTCATAAGTTAATCCACAGTCTTTACTAGCCTAGTCTAGTACTAATATAATGTTTTAAAAAACTTCATTTTAAAATTTGGCTTAAGTTTGGCATCAAAGAAAGTGTGTGGCAGCAGAGTGTATATAAAGCAGATGGATGATATGCCTAGTATGTATTCAATATGTCCCCTTAATATACAGGGTAATTAGTTAATTATCGCTCTCTATGGTATTAACTTTACAAACATTAAACCATTTGTAGCACTTTCTAAGTTGATCACAAAATAATTAGACAATAGCATTTTGAACCATTCAGGTCTTGTGACGACATGTGAGGGCGCATTATCCTGCTAAGAATTGTTATCTCTAATTCTATACATTAAGTGCAATTACAGTTATTGTCTCATCAGAACTGTAGGGCAGATCATAAGTAGGCCCTGTGTACAGATGGTTCTTCAGTCCCAGGTTCAAGGTCCTCACTGATCGCGGATCAGTGGAAGTTGCAGTTACAAGCAAATGAAGATTACAAGTTATGCAGTAACTCCCTAGCTCTGTTGGGGATAAATTACCATGGGCAACAAGGCATTACTTGGGGAATTGGAACTAGATTTACCCGTTTCCACAGGTATTTCAGGGTTCTATGGGGGGCTTTCAAGGTCCCAATTGCATTCCTCAGTAATTCAGTCCCCTGGAGTAATCAATGCACCTGATGTCAGTAACTGCAACGATGGAGTTATGGGAAGAGTAAAGGGACTTGGAATCAAGAGTATACGAAATATGCGGCCATTTCATAGAAACTTTGCGATGGTGAAGAAAATAAAGTTGATCTACCCGCAGCTTTTTTCGTGAATCTGGAAATCATAATGTTGAAACATATTTTGCCCAAATCCAGATCTTTGAAAAGGTTTTTTTTTTGGATAGTCCAAATGTAGATTGTGAAACCATATACAACAAACATATAGGTTCTATATAATTTTAAGCGAGCCGTAGAGATTGTAACAAGAAATTCTAAACTGCGAACAAATACGTCAAAGTAAACATTAATTGCTTTTGTCACTTATCTGATGAATGCAAAAAGAACAGATGATGGACAGAATGCTAAACAATGCAAACATTCACACCCAATCAGAGATATCTGGGTCTAATCTATTGTTTTATTGCTCACCACGCCACCCCAGTTTGGACCCAACCATATCCAAATCAGTCTTGACCCTGTTCCCCCCAGGAACAGTCCTCCATGGACTTGAAGCAAGCATGCTCGGACCAATTTCAGAATCTCACCCTTCCTCACCCTGCCTAGCTTGAATCCAGTGGCGCAGTGAGCACGGGACCCACGTCTGGGCATACCCTTCCCACTTGGGGTGACAAATGCAAAAAGAACAGATGATGGACAGAATGCTGAACAATGCAGACATTCACCCCCAGTCGTAAAGATCTGGGTTTAATCCATTGTTTTTTTGCTCACCAAGCCACCCCAGTTTGGACCCAGTCATATGCAAATCAGTCTTGACCCTGTTCCCCATGGGAACAGTCCAGCCTGAACTACAAAGCCAGGTCCTCCCTGGACCGAAAACAATCATCCTAGGACCGGTTTCAGGGTATCATCCTTCACCAGCCAGGCCAGCTTGAATCAAGAGGGAAGAGGGTCAAGACTGATTTGCATATGGCTGGGTCCAAACTGGAATTGCATGGCAAGCAAACAAAACTGATGGATTAAACCCAGATCTGTGACTGGGAGTGAATGCTTGATTTGTTCTGCATTCCGTCCATCATCTGATGTTTTTGCATTTGTCACCCCACGTGGGAAGGGTATTCCCAGACGTGGGTCCCATGCTTGCTATGCAAGTAGATTCAAGAGAGCTTGACTGATGAAGGGTGATACATTGAAACCTGTCCCAGGATGCTTGTTTCTGGTTCAGGGACTACCTGATTTGGCAGTTCGGCCTGGACTGTTCCGATGGGAACAGCGTCAAGACTGATTTGCATATGGCTGGGTTCAAACCGGACTGGTATGGCAAGCAAAAAAACTGATGGATTAAACCCAGATCTGTGACTGGGGGTGAATGTTTGATTTTTTCTGCATTCTCTCCATCATCTGTTGTTTTTACATTTGCTGCCCCAAGGGGGAAGTGTATGCCCATGTGGGTTCTGTGTTTGCTATGCCACCAGATTCAACCTAACCTGGCTGATGAAGGGTGATACCCTGAAACCGGTCCCAGGATGTTTGATTCTGGTCCAGGAAGAACCTGGTCTGACAGTTCGGGCTGGACTGTTCTCATAGGGAACAGGGTCAAGACTGATTTGCATGTGGCTGGGACCAAACTGGAATGTCATGGCAAGCAAAAAAAACTGATGGATTAATCCCAGATCTATGACTGGGGGTGAATGTTTGATTTGTTCTGCATTCTGTCCATCATCTGCTGTTTTTGCATTTGTCACCCCACGTGGGAAGGGTATGCCCAGATGTGGGTCCCATGCTTGCTATGCCAGTAGATTCAAGATAGCTTGGCAGATGAAGGGTGATACCCTGAAACCTGTCCCAGGATGCTTGTTTCTGGTTCAGGGACTACCTGATCTGGCAGTTCAGCCTGGACTATTACAATGGGGAACAGGGTCATGACTGATTTGCATATGGTTGGGTTCAAACCGGATTGGTATGTTAAGCAAAAAAACTGATGGATTAAACCCAGATCTGTGACTGGGGGTGAATGTTTGATTTGTTTTGCATTCTGGCCATCATCTGTTGTTTTTGTATTTGTCACCCCAAGTGGGAAGGGTAGGGCCAGACGTGGGTTCTGTGCTTGCTATGCCGCTATATTCAAACTAGCCTGGCTGATGAAGGGTGATACCCTGAAACCAGTTCTAGGATGCTTGTTTCTGGTCCAGGAAGGACCTGGTCTGGCAGTTCGGGCTGGACTGTTCTCCTGGGGAACAGGGTCAAGACTGATGTGCATATGGCTGCGTCCAAAGTGGAATGTCATGGCAAGCAAAAAAAGTGATGGATTAATTCCAGATCTATGACTGGGGGTGAATGATTGATTTTTTTCTGAATTCTGTCCATCATCTGTTGTTTTTGCATTTGCTGCCCCAAGGGGGAAGTGTATGCCCATGTGGGTCCTGTGTTTGCTATGCCACTAGATTCAAGCAAACCTGGCTGATGAAGGGTGATACCCTGAAACCGGAACCAAGATGTTTGATTCTGGTCCAGGAAGAACCTGGTCTGACAGTTCGGGCTACACTGTTCTCATGGGGAACATGGTCAAGACTGATTTGCATATGGCTCGGTCCAAACTGGAATGGCATGGCAAGCAAACAAAATGATGGATTAATCCCAGATCTATGACTGGGGGTGAATGTTTGATTTGTTTCTGAATTCTGTCCATCATCTGTTGTTTTTGCATTTGCTGCCCCCAAGGGCAGAGTGTATGCCCAGATGTGGGTCCTGTGCTTGCTATGCCACCAGATTCAAGCTAGCCTGGTTGATGAAGGGTGATACCCTGAAAACAGTCCCAGGATGTTTGTTTCTGGTCAAGGGAGGACCTGGCCTGGCAGTTCGGGCTGGACTGTTCACTTGGTGAACAGGGTCAAGACTGATTTGCATATGGCTGGGTCCAAACTGGAATGGCATGGCAAGCAAAAGAACTGATGGATTAAACCCAGGTCTGTGACTGGGGGTGAGTGTTTGATTTGTTCTGCATTCCGTTCATCATCTGTTGTTGTTTGCATTTGTTGCCCCAAGTGGGAAGGGTATGCCCAGACATAGGTCCCGTGCTTGCTATGTCACCAGATTCAAGCTAGCATGGCTAATGAAGGGTGATATCTTGAAACCGGTCCCAGGATGCTTGTTTTGGTCTAGGCAGAACCTGGCTTTGCAGTTCGGGCTTGACTGTTCACATGGGGAACAGGGTCAAGACTGATTTGCATATGGCTTGGTCCAAACTGGAATGGCATGGCAAGCAAACAAAATGATGGATTAATCCCAGATCTATGACTGGGGGTGAATGTTTGATTTTTTTCTGCATTCTGTCCATCAACTGTTGTTTTTTCATTTGCTGCCCCAAGGGGGAAGTTTATGCCCATGTGGGTCCTGTGTTTGCTATGCCACCAGATTCAAGCTAGCCTGGCTGGTGAAGGGTGATACCCTAAAACCGGTCCCAAGATTCTTGTTTCTGGTCTAGGGAGGACCTGCCCTGGCAGTTCGGGTTGGACTGTTCCCATAAGGAACAGGGTCAAGACTGATTTGCATATGGCTGGGACAAAACTGGAATGTCATGGCAAGCAAAAAAAACTGATGGATTAATCCCAGATCTATGACTGGGGGTGAATGTTTGATTTGTTCTGCATTATGTCTATCATCTGTTCTTTTTGAATTTGCTGCCCCAGGTGGGAAGGGTATGCCCAGATGTGGGTCCTGTGCTTGCTATGCCACCAGATTCAAGCTAGCCTGGCTGATGAAGGGTGATAACCTGAAACCGCTCCCAGAATGTTGGTTTCTGGTCCAGGGAGGACCTGGCTTGGCAGTTTGGGCTGGACTGTTCACATGGGGAACAGGGTTAAGGATGATTTGCATATGGCTGGGTCCAAACTGGAATGGCATGGCAAGCAAAAAAAATGATGGATTAAACCCAGATCTGTGACTGGGGGTGAATGTTTGATTTGTTCTGCATTCTGTCCATCATCTGTTGGCTTTGCATTTGTTTCCCCAAGTGAGAAGGGTATTCCCAGATGTGGGTCTTGTGCTTGCTATGCCACCAGATTCAAGCTAGCCTGGCTGGTGAAGGGTGATACCCTAAAACCGGTCCCAGGATTCTTGTTTCTGGTCTAGGGAGGACCTGCCCTGGCAGTTCGGGTTGGACTGTTCCCACAAGGAACAGGGTCAAGACTGATTTGCATATGGCTGGGTCCAAACTCGAGTGGCATGGCAAGCAAAAAAACTAATGGATTGAAACCAGATCTGTGACTGGAGGTGAATGTTTGATTTGTTCTGTTCATCATCTGTTGTTTTTGCACTTTGCTGATGAAACCATAAGATACTGATTTTGTTTCAAACACAATCTGCATTTCTTATTTCCAAAGTGAAGGAAATGTATTTCAAATGTAAATTTCAATCCATATTACACAAGTACCAAAAATTGTCTGATTTGTTTGTACCAGTTAGAATTTACTTAGGTCTCTAATCAGTTCATCACAGAAGTTAAAAACCTTTTTGTGGCATATGGCGTGTTTTCCATCTATGGCATCTAGAAACTGCACAAACACTGTCATACCTATGTATAAAAGCACCACTTTTCTCGTAATTTAAGCCACTACAAATATTGTTTCTCCCTACACCTCCTTTTTTATGGGTGTGGTGGTTTCTTTCATTCTCCCCTACTTTTTCCAAAACAACCCCCCGCCCCTTGTCGGTCTACTGCTCTCCTTTCTTCCCTTCTGCATATTTTTTATCTGGCTCTCCCTTTGCCCTCCTGATTATTAAAGATAAAGACTAACCCATCACATCAGTAATTTCTGAGAGAGCTTTGCAATGGAACGGGCCGCATCCGCCCCTCCTGAGTCCCACAAATTTTACTTTTGCAATTTCACGCTTTTGGTTATTATCAGTCTGCATCATCCCTGCTCGGTTTCTGTTTCTGTCTCGCCCCCACCCCCTCCCCTGGAGAGAGTACTTAAACTTGTTTTCATTCCCTTATTCTTTATTTTTTTAATGTCCACTCTCTCTGGAACCAGTAATGTTCCTCCTCTTTTTTCCTCTCCCATTTCCTGCTAATTCTCCACCATCTGCCTTAACATCTGTTAAAAATAAAAATTTCGCTCACAGTGGAAGGGCCTTGCTGCCTTGCTTCTTCTTCTTCTCCTCGCCCCTCCACGACTCACAATACCTCTATGAATCTGTCCTGAGTTTTTAGTAAAGTTTGGCCAATTTTTAAGGCGACCGTCTCTAGACGCATTCTGTAATCATTACTGTTCCCACAAGGAACCGATGATTTAAACACAGCTATTAGAGAGCCAGGATATATATATGTACACGGTTATACACTTGTGCAGGATTGGCTGATAATGTGTTACATATCAGGGGTACTCTATAAAGTACAGTTTTGTTCCTAATAATGTGAATATGTTCTTGGTACGTTTATTTCGATAGATTACTTTTTGTTACAGATTTTTACTCCTAATACTGGATGTCCCCTAACATACAAGAGTTCATAATGGAAATTGTTGTTATTTCAGATCCCGTGCCTTCAGATAGATTACTTGTTATAGAAAATGTATGTTTTCTTCCTACTGTCAGGTGTTTGTAGTATGGTACAAACATATGTGTAAGGATCCTAGATGCATTTGCACAGGCAAGAGCGCCTTCACTGCACCTGTGAGCACTTGGAGGTCGCCACACGTGTATGTGTGTGCGTGTGTGTATGTATATTTTTTGTTACCTGGATTTCATAATGCAACACCTTAACTGTTCTTGAAAAGCACCTTGGACCTATGGCGTATTGATTTTGACACTATCTTCTCCCTGTTCCTAACCTCAGCTGCTTTTTGGAAAGGTCATTAGATTTGGTGTTCTAACTTGCAGACTCTTAATTGGACTTGGCAACATTCAAGAGAGTTTGACATCTACTGAGGGTAACAGCCGGAAAGATGATGGCTTAATTTGGAGGCTTGCCATTCCTGCATCCTTTCAAACATAACTCATTGCGGCAAACATGTATAGGTATATATATATATAATAATAATGAAGTTAATATGTCTGGACTGGCCGACAGCCTTTTAGCTTTGCCAATGCTTTCTTTCTTTTTTCATGTTTTGTACTATTGTTGGGGGAGCTGATGGGACCTAAACAATATTAAAAGGAGAAAAATGTGTTGGCTATCTATGCAGTAGCAAGTGGAAGAAAATGGGAATGGCTGACACATGGATCAAGAGGGCTTTGTTTAAAGGCTCATTACACAAGTATATCATAGATATAATGTTAGTAAATCTAACGGTCTTGCCTAATGTCACATTTAAACATAGACAGTGGTACTATAGTTCTCACTACTTAAGGAATTATTTTACATATTTTCTTTATATTTTTTAGTAAAAGTTCTTGCGTCGTTGATAGAAGCAAGTAAATACCCATCTGTTTTGTGAGCAGTACACCTGGTAACCATTTCCGAAGTTTTAAAATCAAGTTGTGTGGAAAGGAGTATTTGCAATACCAGAGGCAGTTGTTCTGTATCTTCCCAACAAAAAAATGCCACTGCTAGAAAACTTGGTGTTACTGCTGGCAGAGAAAGTGTGCAGCTAGGGGAAGTAAGGAGGTGTTCAGGGAGAAGCTATTTTATTGTCAGATACCTCCTCCCTGACTCTCTCAAACCTTTGGATAGACATTAAATCTCCATGGGTGTTTCTTTTTGAGATAAAAAGCCATGTCTGCTGGGTCAGTCGACTAATGCATCCACTAACCGGATCTTTGTTTCACCTCATGATCACAGGTTACAATGACCATGTGCACGCTCAGATTTTCATCATTCAAAGGCCGATAACATGAGTACCACTGAGTTGAATGACCATACAATTACGATATTTCAGCACCAAGATATCTGTCACATTTTGTTATGTTAAATGTGCCAATTTCCTGATCAGAATGCACTGTGAACTCAATTTGCAGCATACAATGAAACGTTGACAAGGAACTTCTGTAAGCAGTATAATACACTTATTTTCTAGCTCTAGTAAGACTCCTCCTCAACATACCCACTTACAAAAATTACCTTTTTCTTCATTGAGAGTATGGCAGACATTTTGTAGTGGGGAGTTTTTTTCATGGTCCGATTCCCCTTTTAAATACGGATTTTACCGTTTCATAAACCAAAAGTGCAAGTTTAATTGTTTATTTCATGAATCATTAGACTTAGGAGTATATTTAAATCTACTAAGAAGTCTGTTTAATTTTAATAGCTTTCAGGTTATAAGTCATGTTACTTAAAAGAAAAGTATTTGAATTGCAAGTCTTACAAAAGCAGGTCTATTCGGGTGGCTTTATAAAGCATAATTTCATTTGAGTATTGGAAACGGTTTTTTAAGAGCAACAGGAGGTCGTGCTTACTACAACCTTCACTCAGGCTATAAGCGTACTTAAAGAATAACATTTAGCCATGTTATGGTGGGTCCTTAACACTGTAAAAACTTCAAACATTTAAACCAAATGTGGAGGTGGAAATGATGAGTCAGCACTATCTGACATCCCTAGAACTAACAGAGATGATCAAGCATTGGAATGCTGAAAATGGACTGGGGGTGACAACACTGGTATTGTTAAGATGGACTGCAGCAAGTTAACCAACATTGCAAAATATTATCATCTTATTTATTCATCAAAAGACATACCTATTTAACATAAACAATAACAAATTAATACTATCAATATTATTTGTTGAGTGGAATACAGTAGCATACAAAAAACTTCAAGAGACATATTAATTTATTATAAAGACATCATAAAGTCTCCCACTCTATGGCAAAACAGAAAAAGACAATGAATACACTATCGGAATGTAAAGGGGACATTTCAGACATGTCACTGAATAAGTCAGTTTAAACTCCTAGCCACACTACTTATGTGAGTTTCAGTCTCCGAAGGTTAGCATTTACTAATTGTTCTATTGCAGCACATTATAAAAATAATTGATTTGGATGAGACTTCTCAGATTCTATGATTTGAGAAGAAACACTTTTCTATAAGAATGATGGATTTCAAGTTTAGAAGATTAAATTAGAGGTTTGGAAGGTATGCAGATTAGGGTGACAATATTGGAGTGAGAAAATATGGATTTGCATATACAAAGTGAAGAAATAAAGGTTATTTTCCAGCACACCAGAAAAAAAAGAAAGAAAATGCACAGTAAAAGTTATGGAGTAGTGGATTTCAACCATTCTTACTATTCCTTTCTCACTGTTAGAAATACAAAGAATGCTTAGAACTAAACCTTGTAATTCGAATAATCATGATGGCCACCCCCCACTCATCATATGGCTTCTTCAGGGCAAACAGGCTCAATGGATTATTTAAATTCCCAAATGATTATCCATTATAAAACATCAGAGTAGTAAATTATTTATCACATGACTTCAAAAACAAATAGGAAATGATGACTTTAATGCACAGGCAAAATAATTACTTTACTCAAGATGACAAAACAAGTGAAACAAGTGTACTGGCAGATATAGACCAGCTTAGACAGTTCTTGCTTGAAAAGACTAGATTGTTCTGAGGTGGATGTCTCAGCCCCAGAATTAGAATCACCATTAACCATAAAGTTGAGATCTATGACTTTAATACTTGTTATTCTAAAGCTGAGAGTAAAGGTTCTGCTTTTATATCTAAGTATGAAGGTATTCCACATGAACACCCCCATAAAGATGTCAAGGACAAAGACTTTTCCCTAATTAAATCACATAATGTTTGGGAGTACAAGACGATTCTCTATAGATTCTCAATGAGTACAGATCCATATTAAATAATTAACAAGCAGAATCATCTCTTTATGTGTTACTTGGGTATACAATGCACATCTTGTATAACACGAAAGACTTAAACTATCAATATTGAATTATTGATACTAATTTATTCAAAATTAGTAAGCACCTATATAATTTATAGTGGCTTCTCATAATCTTCTTTATTATTAGGATATTATTATGAAATACAGTAATAAAGAAGCGATTTTCCTAATGGAAAGTGAAGGGAGGTACAGAGTTGAGCTTATACTTCTATTCGGCAGAGTTGCTTCTAATGTTTAGCTGTTTTCGGTTTCTCTATTTCCTTTCACAAAATAATTTCAACTTTTGCACATAATGACAGCAAGGCATGTTTCATAGTGTAGCTGGAAAGCCCATGCCTAGAAACTGCCCCGGACACCTGTTATTAGAATTTATGTTTTTTATTCGAATTTAGGGAGTCTTCCAAGTTGACAGATTGCAGAGCTAGAGAAAGAACAAAGGATATACTTATAAATAATGGTTTGACCATTTCATGGACAATTGTATACACTTATGTCATGTTCACATGCTAAATTTTATACAGTTCCAATTAACTTCACACACATTAATTTTGATGGCCTCCGACTCTAAAGACTTTGACAGCAGTATTTCAGTCAATGAACTAATTTGTTTTGTGTAACATTAGGCATGGATAGCTATGCAAGGTGAGGGAGAATGAGTGTCAAAATATTCATGAATCTAAAAGTTACTGGTTGTCTTAAGGATGTTAAGAAAATTAAAAGTTTAAAAGTAAGAGCTAATTCAGCTCAAAGTGAAGGTCTCTCATGGGGGTTTGGCAAAGTTCTCATTGGAGGTAGATCACTTCAAGAGAACGCAATTAGATATTTTCAGAACAAACAGAGAAACAAATTAAGAAATATGACTAAAGATTTTGATTCTATGAAAGGGAAGGTTGGGACCGTTTGTGAATAGTTGGAGGGCAGACTTTTGAAATCTGGAACTGGGAGAAGAGAAAAAAGTGAGAGCCTATGAAAGGGGATGAAAATAGGGTGGTTAGCGTAAGCACCCTCTCAATTCCTTTGAAACTTTTGAACTGTCCATTTTTTCCAATATTTATACAGAAGCCTAAAAAAAACCGAAGGACTACTGTAAGAAATTGGGTTATTAGTCAAGTGGGATGACTATCCAACTTGAGTAACAATTCTTGCCAGAATGAACACTCAAAAGCACTCCATTTACCTGAGGTTAATCCCCTAGTAGCTATGGCACAGAGCAGACAAGCTTAACTTATGACAATGTGGGAAGTACTTATGCAGTACTAAAACAGCTATAAAGATGGGCACAACAAAATAAATCTCCCACACTAAATTAGAAACTTGGAGTACATTGTAATACATAAAATGACACCAAAACAACAAAAATTATGGAAGTGTAACCAAAGAGATTATTTTTAAAGTTATAAATCAAAATAGCACCAAAAAGCATTAAGTGCCAACCACATTCAGCTGGTCATGGTAGAATGGGACCTTGGCGTGATTGAAGGCTGACCACAATGCAGCGTGGTTGGATAATGAAGCCCAGTTTAATCCAGTTGGAGGTTTGACCTTTGGAATTAGTCTTACAAAATGAGAGTCTAAAAAACCTTCAGCTGGCAAGGCAGTGGGATACAGCTGAGAAAGGCTTCACAAGGTTGGTTACCTGTTGGACACAGCCCCAGTGAAATAGTTGTTTTTTGGTAAGTAAGCTCTGAGCAGGAGAAATTTTAATTCGGCACCCAGAGAAGGTCCTTCACCAGCTTGACAACTTTTCTCGGTCATGATTTCCATGTTTGCACTTAGTCACTTTATCCAAGCTCAGAATCCTAGCGGGGCAAGGCTATAGACTGGCGCAAAAGAGGACTCCACTAAACCACATACCTTCTCTGGGAGTTTCAACTGACTTGGATATGCTGCTGCAGAGAGACTCTGAGGGTGAGGAACCTAAATCTTCAACCCAGGAACAATGGTTCGTCACTGTCGTTCGTAGGTCTCAAAGTTGAAAATTTTTCTAAATCCCAGGTTTTCAGGGATGGTAGGAGAATTCCAGCCAGACACAGTTAAGGGGTCTGGCACCTCAACAACAGCACTTGGGGGTCAGGACTCACTCCAGAAGAGGCTATCCTGTTGGAATTGGTCAGCTGCGCAGTTGTAGAAAAGGCATCTTGTAGCTTGCTGTATCCCTGTAGCTTGAATAGAATGTCAGCCTTATGACCCTTGGAATTCACTCTTTGTATAACATGGAGCAGATCCAGTCAGTGCTTAGTTTGTAAATGAAAGAGTGCTGGTGGCCGAAGCTTTGCTCAGAAGCCTGCAGCTGATGCACTTGGTGCACTGAATACCAAGGCTGGTAGTGTTAAATCCACACTATGCCTCTTTAATCTACTACCAGACACTTCCAGCACCTTTATCTCACTCTTCCAGGCTCCTGCTTGCTCTCTTTGCAACAGTTTTGTGTGTATTTCTCTTCTGCTGTTTTCTGATCTACGGGCCTGATTGCGAGCTTGGCGGTTGGAAGACCCGACCTCCAGTCCCTTGGTGAGAAGACCGCCGCTGACCTTGCGGTCTCTCCACCTGCCCTATTACAACTTTCCCAAAGGGCTGACCAGTGGAAACCAAGGTTTCCACCAATCACTCCAGTGGGAAGGGTCCAGCAGCATTGTCCCTGGCTCATAATTGAGCCTGCGGCAATGCCGCCTCACGCAGAGTGCACCAGCACCCTTGAATTGCACACTGTCTGCAAGACAGACAGTGTGCATTTCAAGGGTGATGGGCAGGGGGAGCCCCTGCACCTTTTCTCTGGCAGCCTTTTCATGGACATTGAACCACCATGAAAAGGCTGGGGAAGAACATGGTTGTAATCAGCCAGGCGGCGCTGACTTCAGTGCCGCCCTGGCTGATCACAACCAAGACCGCCTTCAGCCTGTCAGGTTCAGAGATCCTGGTGGTGGCTGCCGTAGGTGGGCGGGTCTGCCTGCCAACCTCATAATGTGGCAGTTGGACAGCCGCGGTGGTCCGACCACCACCGCAAGTCTGGCGGTCCTGTGAAAGCCAGACTCGTAATTGTCCCCTTAATATTTTTCCCTTTCTTGCATTTATTATCTATCTAATACAGAAAAATAACAGTTGGTTCCCTAAAATAAGCACCAATAGCCCGCACCAGCAACCACCACCTCAAATTAAGCACTGGGCAGGAACCCTCTCAGGTCACAAACAGCAGGTCCAATCTTCTGTTCTTCCTCAGGTCCAGAAAGTGTTCTGAAGCAGGTGCCAGGGGACGACACATTTATGCCTAGCTGTAGCTTGTGGGGATTCGGGGGTTCAACTCCTAGTTGCATACTAACCAACAAGGGAAAAGTTACAAGAAGCAACCCTACCCACTTTTATAGCAGTTCCTGTCTGCACTACTGCAAATAATGCCACAATGTCCATCTCTGACTAAATCCAAGATGGTGAAACCCTATTTATTTTGTGCAAAGCCTGTGTGCCCACCCAAAAGTGTGGCCATGGTAATGAGCACCCTCTCTCTGTAATCGTTCCAAAACAGTTCTGGAGGCAGCTTATCTTCCACTGGCATTGGTGTCTATCTGTGGGATAAAAAAGGAAGGGGCTTGTTCAGATGTTGCCCCGCATCTTCCGCTGGCAAGGGAGGCACCTTTGAAGCAAGTTAAGTTCCTGGACACAGCCCAAATGGTTATCCATCAAAAGAATAAAAACAACTCCCTGCACCTCTGCCACTGCACTAGTAGCAGTTTTTACACCATCTGGGCATGAGTTTTCAGATGGCTGCAGCTGGAGGCTAATGTGAATTAGCCTCCAGATGCTTCAGGCAGAGAAATGGTAACTTTCTCAAAGTTACTTTTCCTAAATATTTAGCACAAATTTGGCCAACATTTTTTGGGTTTTGCAGAATTAAAATCTAATGTTCCTTCTCCGAATTTCACTATGGGCAAGCCAGCCTTCTACCACTGAAAAAGGCTTTTGTGGGCTAGTCACTATAAAGGCATGTACACTTTAAATTTCTACATGTCCTACTTTTAAATACCATACACCATGCCTTATGGGCTATAAGGCCAGAACAGAGATGAGTTATTAAAAGGGAGATTTCGATCTGACAAAGGGTTTATTTTGACAAGTCGAACTGCAGGTTTTATACTGCACCACTCAGACTACAATGGTACGCTTGAAGCCATGTTTTTTATTTATTTTTTATTTGTATTTTCACTCACAAAAGGAGCCAACCATTCTCACACACAGGTGAGAAACACCACAAACAAGCAAGAAGAGCACCTGCCTTGCATCTCCATACCATAAGGACATTTAGACAGACACATATGTACACTAGCATTAGTCCCACATCACCCACGGCGCTCCTACAGACACATCTATATTCCCCCTGCTACATTGATCACCTGCGGGTCATTCGAGAGCATCAAAACATATCTAGCCAAAGGACTTCACATATCCCTCAGCAGTTCCTTCACACATAGTTCCAACTGCGATTGACAATGAATCATATCAGCCAGCGAGGCTTTCCTGGTAGGTCGAACCCTGCCTCCCCACTAGCTAAAGCCCGATCAACACAAATCTCCCAGTCAAGGGTTGTAGTACCCTGATCAAGCCCAAAAGACAAATTGCTGGGTGACAACCAAGGGGTTCTGCCACCATGATTGTGAAACCTGTGTCCAGTATTGCAGAATCAAAGACAGAGCCAGGCTAGATGCAGGAAACTAGCCTCCCTAAGCACCACATCTCATACAACTTGCTTCCTCCAGTACTCCATATTCATGCAATTTCACAGGAGTGTAATACAGCTGATGTAAGTACTACCTGAAATGTATTATCCACAGGTTGCAATTGGAGGTGAGTGTATGTAATTGTTTACAACAAAAGTTCAAGTCTACATTGGACAAGGGCTGTGGCAACAGTGCATTCCAACCCGCCAGGGCCTTATTATCTGTGTGTATGCCATCTACCCATGCAGCACTGTACAGTTTAGTTATTAGGTGCTGCCGTGTTGAGCTAGTCAATAGGATCTGTAGTGCAGCCAATGTGGATGGCTGATTTGGAAATTGTGGGTATAGCAAGTGCAGAGCTGCACGAAGTTGGTAATAAAGAAATGTCATCCCTTTGGGATTAAACCAGGTCCTCAAGCACTACAAAGATGGCACAAGGATAGGCATCACCGATAGTATTCAGACCAATCTTGCTCAACAACTGGAGCAATCTATCCTCCTGTGTGACCATGAGGTCGAGGTGATGTCTCAGAGGTAGTGCAGGTGCATACAATAGGATTTTCCCGTCCCTCTTCGCCAGACTCCACCAGGCCGTGGTAGTGGAGTATAAAGTGTTTATTTCTGATCTAGGGATCCCCACTTGTTCATATGGTAGAATAGCGGAAAGTGAGATGCGAGGTGCATCAACATGTCCAATCATAATATGTGGAATGTATTCATGCGGTGAGGACCAATAATGTGTGAAGCGTGCCTGCATGCAAAGGTAATATAAATAGAAGTCCTGAGCAATGAAGCCTCAACTACCATATGGCATCGTAAGGATATCTGAGCTAATCCTCGGTTGCTTTCATGTCCACGTTAGTGCAATCAACAGCCTGCGTCGCCTCTGAAAGAAATGCAGAGGGAGGTCAATTGGGATGTGTACAAAGAGATAGAGATATTTTGGAAGGATCACCATTTTGATGACAGCTATACTGTCTGCCAGTGACAACTGCAATGTTGACCACCTCGTGACTTGGTCCTCTAAATTGGAGATGGCCCTCCGATCATTTGCCTGCATTATCTTATCAGGATCTCTGTGTATCTAGACACCAATATATTTCACAGGATCTGTGTCCCAGACTAGTGGGATTGCTAGCGCTCACTGACCAGTGACAGGCATGAGCAGGGTGATGACAGATTTTGACCAGTTGATACAAAAGCCAGAGTAATATTCAAATTTAATGTATTCTGTAATGACAGTGGAGAGATGCATCCATGGGGGTTTCTGACAAACAGGGCCACATCGTCTGCATAAAGGGAAAGGCTCAGGGGCTGTAACTATAAGCCCAAATCAGAGTAACTATGTTTTTAATGGATAAGGCATGCCAGAGGTTCTAGAGTGTGAGCAAAGAGCAATGGCAACAGAGAGCAGCCCTGCCACATTCCACTGCTCACCGGGAACACCTCCGATATGGCTGTTTATCCGTATCCAGGCAAATAGAGCACTGTATAGCAACCTTACCCAGCACAGGAACGCCTCTGGCACACCAGACACAGCAAGACAGCGAGCATATACTCTCAGACTATGGAATCAAATGCTTAGGCATCATCCACTAGGACTGCAGCCGCCTGATCTACTTGGTGCAGTAGGGCAAAAATAGTTTGCAAATTATGTGCAGTGGAGCAGGATGGTATGAAACTGGATTTGTCCGATAAGATGATGTTAGGTAGGAGAGCTTGTAGGCACAGGGCCTTGGCAAGTATTGTCATGTCTATACTGATGAGGTACAATGGATGATAGGACTCACAGCATTCAGGGGCCTTATCAAGTTTCAAAAGAGTGACTATCAGAGCTTCGCACAGAGTGGGATGTAGTATTTGTTTTTGGTAGGCTTCCTTATACATGGCGTGTAAACTCGGGGCAAGGAGCTCAACAAATTCTTTATAGAATTATTCCATCAATCCATCAACCCCAGGAGCTTTACCATCAAGGAAGGTACAGATTGCATCCTTGATATCTTCAATAGTCGTAGATTATGAGGGATACTCCAGTTGACAAGGTGACAGCCATGCTAATGCCACGTCACTCAAATATTCAACTACTTCGCCCGAGTAGCAGTCTCATAAATGTGATATAATTCAGCATAAACATCTTTAAAAGCCAACAGCACAGATGGCTTGGAGTAGTGCAAATGTCTCTCAGCATCCACTACTTTAACTATAGGTTCCACACCCTGTCTCGCTCTGAGCCTGCCAGCAAGGTTGTGACTTGGCCTACCGCCTCCCCATATGCTTGGGCAATGTGTCGCCTGGAAAGGTGTTGCGATTCCTGGGCTGCTAGGTCATGAAAATCAGTAAAATACTCTCTATTAGTCGCCAAAGTACCAGCATCAGGGTTCCATTCATAATGGCGCTCCAGAAAGAAGCACTATGTCTTCAGTGTTGCACAGCTGGGAACGGATTGTCTTTCACAGTCCTGCCTGGGTGGGGATGCAAACCCCTCTAATGGTAACCTTAAAGGCTTCCCATGCAATGACCTCCACCCCTCCACAGACCCTGTATTTGTTTCAAAGTATTCAAGGATCACCCTGTGGACCTCATATCTAAATACAGTGTTGCGCAAAGCCAATCCATGGAATCTCCATGTGAATGGAACTAATGTAGTATTAGGGAATAGTACGCAAAGTGCTATTGGAGCATGGTCCGACAGTGTTTTAGGCATATGTTTAACCTCTTCCACCTAGGTGTATGTTTCTGTGTATATAAGCCAATAGACCAGTCTGGACCACGTCTCATACCACATCTCATGCACAGACTACACAAATGTACCTTCTTGTAAAGAGGGGTGCCAAAATCACCAGGCATCCACTAAGCCATATTCTTTCATTCCCCCCTGCAACACCCAATCTGCCTGCTTCCATGCCAGTCTGCTGATGCTGACCTGTCCAGCAAGTGTTTCAAATATGTGGTCAGATCGCCCCCCCCCACAGTATATTAGCAGGTGTTAAAGAAAGTATGTGGTGTAAGGTGGACATGAAGAAGCCAGGATCATCGATATTTGGTGCGTATGCACTGATGAACGTATCAGGAGAGCTGCACAATATCTCTTGAACAATAACCAGGCAGCCTTGGCCATCTGCTACAGAGCTGGTGAGTGTAAAGGGAACCCCTCGCTTAACCAGGAGAAACACACCCCTCACATACGAGGAATACGATAATGCCAGGCTATCTGTGTAGCGCGTCAAATGAGTCTCCTGTACGAAAGCGATCTGGACATTGTGCCGCTCCAAGTATCTAAATACCAATCTGGTTTTCTAGGGATTGTTAAGCCCATGTATGTAGGTTTAGCTTGTACTCATCAGCTGCTATATCTATGCACAGGCATGACGTAGAACTACACAAGTCAACATTGTGTGTCCCATTAAAGAGGATGCAGGCGGTATACAATCAACAGACAAACTACATCCCCGAAACACCCCCCCCCACTTCAGCGTACAAACTTTGCCAAAGCCATATCCCTACATGAAGAACACAAACATATGGCATATGGCCGTTCTCAGTAAACAAACTTGAAGTGAATGCACTCATCCATCTGGGGTGCTCCCTCTGGAGAGTCATAAGGCTCCATGTATCCGTCCTGATATAAGGAAGTGGCCAGGTAATAAGATAGTCCTGTACCATCCATATTCAAGATTAGTCAATATCAGAAGAGCTCCCCTACATAGAGAGAGCAGTGAAATATTCAACAAGCGACATGCATGTCAGCATATGTGGCTACAGAGTGCATCAGATAGGTCGCCACCTCACTCACCGTCCTCATCTTCCGTCTCTTCCGAGTGCCGATCCTGTTTCCGCAGAGGCATGGTCTAGAGGAAATCCTTGGTGGCCTTGGGTGTCACAAAAGGGTGCTGCTTTCTGTTATAGTCCACCCTGAGGAGTGCTGGATATAGGATCACATATGGAATATCAGCCTTCTGCAGTTGCTACTTGACTTGCATGAATTCTTTACAGGCTGCCTGGACTGCCACAGTAAAGTCCGGGTAAAACTCAATCTTGTTGCCTTGGTATTCAGTTAGTCGCTTTTGCGTGACAGGTGGAGGACCGCATCCCTGTCACAATAATTCGAAAGTCTGGCTATAATCGGTCACAGGGGGCCATCAAGTGGAGGCCATGCCATAAGGGATCTATGTGCCCTCTTCACCACCGGGAGATGGGACAAGTTGTCTGCACTGAACACCAAAGTCAGCATCATCTCCACTTACGTTTCCATCTTTTCTGTATTTGTTGATTCAGGAATCCCAGTGATGCGTAGGTTATTTCACCGCAAGCGCTCCTCCAAGTCCTTGTTCTTAGCTTGGATAACTGCCAAAACCTTTTCCATATAGAGGGATTGCAGTGCATCCTCCGCGTTTGATGTACGCAGGTCAACTTCTGTGAGGCAGGCGGATTGCCCATCTAATTTTGCTGCCATATGGGCCATCTTAATATTCAGTGTATCCCTATTCACATCTGTAGAATGGAGGCTGTTTTGCATGGCCAGTGATGTGGCCTCCAACGTGGGCATGTTTTGTGGTTCAGAAGGCTGCTCCCGTATGGGCAGTCCCCTAGAGGGTATGCTGGTGGCCCATTTGGTTACAAAATTAAGGCGCACCTGTGTCCTATCCGCCTTCCCCATGTCATCCTTTCACCACACTCACAGGAAACTAGGGATGGATGGCCTCCCTGACGGGTTGTAGGTTACCTTGGTTGTCAGTGTCTTTGCCACTAACTACAGGGGGGCAGAGGGCAAGGGTCTCATGTCACTGACTGTCCACTTGTTGTCCTCACTCACCCAGCTCAGCCAAGGCTACTTCACCTGTCTCTGCACTGCAGGGGTCCCAAAGGCCTAGGCTGCACTCAGCCCCCCCCCCACGACTACAAGCAGGCCTCCAGAGGGCCTGTTCAGGCCTTAAGTTAAATATTATCACCGATAGACGCCCGAAGACAGGGCTCATCGCCACCACGGCTCCGGGCAGACAGCCAACTGCAATATCATCACGTTTGCGCTACTCATGCCTGGGAGATGATCAAAATCAATTCTTCCACCACTCACATCAATGGACCCTCATCACAGAGTGTTCACTCTCGGGCTTACATCTATGCCGCTCATGCCTTCAAGTGCCATCGGTAGGCTCCCAGCCGCATCAGCCAGCAGCTATATGCCACACTGTGTCTCACCGGTTTGGGCCGCGGACTCCTCCTTGGTGCTCCACAGCGTGAGCCCTGGTCCCCAGGGCAGTGACAGCTGATGCAGACACCTCACAGCCGCTCCTCAGCAGCACACGCCCAGTGCGGCAACGAACAGCAGGCTGAGTGCACTCCTCCTCTCTTCTCCTCCGTGCGCGCAGTCCAGTGGCTCCCCTGTACCAGAAGCCCCCTCAGTGGGCTCCTCAGCCACCCAGCAGGAAGCCCAGGCCCCCAGCCAGAAGTTAGGCCTCTGGTCGGGATCTCTGGCACCCTGGACACCGGCCACCTCACTGCTGGCCTACAGCACACAGGCCCGCCCGGGTTTGCCAGACGCCCGCCCCAGCACTCAGCAGCCACACGGACTTCGCGATGATCCACAACAGCTGTACCAACTTCAGGCTCCAGGGTCGAAATAGGCATTGATCAGCTCAGCTTATTACATTTCAATGCTGGGACAGCTGTTCTCCATGTCTCTATTGCTCAGATGGCAGAATAAATGTTGGATTTCTAAACCCTGCTGGCAGAGCTACACTAAAGTGCAGCTATCTTGCCACTGGCTCTCTGGCGCCCACCCACGCTTCAAGCCATGTTTACACTTCCATTTTAGTGGACGGCACAAGAGGTGAAATTTAACTTACAAGCCCTGGGTACACTTTGTCCCATATACTATGGACTTGTAGGGTAGTCGCACATATATATATATATATATATATATATATATATATATATATATATATTATATTATGTTATATTATAATTATATTATATTATATTATATTATACTATATATATATCACACTATATTATGTTATATTATATTATTAAGATATATAATATTATGAAGATATTATATACTATCGTATATAACATCTAATTTACATATATGTATATATCTAAAATACATATATATATTTTTATTTAAATATATAAAAAATAACATTTTCACTTATAGGTAAGTTAAATATATTAGTACATCAGCCATATTTAAAGAGGGATGTCACACACTTTACTACTGGTTAGTAGAGTAAAAGTGCACAGAGCTCTACAGCAAGCAAAAACAATTAGGGCAAAAGTCTAGGGGTACACTACACAAAAAAGGGCCATTTCCTGCTACCCGACCTAGCAATCCTGCAACAAGAGAAGGTAGCATATTGTGCAAGAAACACTAAGCAAAGGAAAGAGAAACTACATTGTTTAGTGCAGTAGCAGCCTCCACCCCCCCAAAATTGTAGCTCACAACCATTCGGCACCGTCAAAATGTTATACCAACTCACAATAGCTAAACAGATTTATAGAAGCAAGACGTTTTTAAGAGATAAATCTAAGATGTTGACCACCACTAAGTGATTAATAGAAAGGGCAATGGAGCTGCAACATGGGAGTCTGCGGCGTTTGCCTCTTCATCAAAACACAGTCACTGATCAGGTTCCAGGCATTACACACATTTAAGAAGTGCGGTTTTTTTCATTTCCGAAATAGAAATTACAAGACAGAGTGTGGGGGGGAGGGGGAGGAATAAAAGCAAGTGCACCATCCACACATCTAATCACTTGGGTGAAATGTGCAATACTATAAAAAACAAGCATTGCCTATTGTATTTCCTGAGGTGTATTTAGAAAAGAAATACGGGTGCCCAGATTGCATCCATGAAATTATGAAAATACTTACAAAGAGCACTCTGAACCACACATTGCAAATTATTAGTACATAGCGTATCGATTCCCGAAAAGGAATTTGCTAATGAATCACTAATTTGGGTCACTAATCTTGCAAGTCTTTATCCATTTGGGTCACTTTGGAATTGCTGGGGACAGGGCTTTGTACCCTTTCATACAATGCATCCTTATGTTTTTATTAACACAACCCGATTTGCGACTCGCTAAACCTTAGTAAATCGAATCTTACATTTCCTTCCACTGATTTCCCATTTATCTTTGTGGAAGGGAGTGTTTTGAGGTGGTAAAGGCAGCTCTGGCTGTACTGCGGCCCGTCCTTCACTTCAGCAGTTATATTTAATACCTGCTTTGCTTTATGAAATGATCCTGCATTATTTGATCCTGCTCTGTCATCGGATTACCTCCTCAGTATGTAGTAGTCAGGGGAGAAGCAGCCCCTATCATGAAGCCTACCACCTCTATGGCGATAGACCCACATACTTGAAATAAATCTCAATGTAATTTCTGTTGTGCCGCCGTAACAGGAGGAACTATAAGTAACCCAGGTCAATCATACTATTTATCTTTAATCGGTGATAGTAGACGATTATATGACTGACAGTCCACAATATTCCCCTCTCATTCATTTCGGTTTCTACACACAATGGCAGTGGCCTTCACTATTTAGTGGAGATTTGCCATCACTCATTTTCCCAGGCCAGGACTGCCATGTGAGATAGAGCCGCCTAGAGGCAGCAAATTCAAATAATGGCCCTTTGTGCTTGGAGACAACCCTTGTATGAAAGTCTCAAGGCACGGCATCCAAAAAAGAAAAAGCTCCACTTCCCATTCTCAACAACCCAATCTTGAGTACATTTAGAAGTTGGAGAGATCCAAAGTGAAGTTTGGATGCTGGTACATAAAAGGCGAATTTTTGTCTTATTTAAGATGGATTCTTGGCATTTAAAGTCTTTCTCAAGAATGCATAGGGATTTACACTCCAAGGGATAATGTAATGAGGCCAGAGAAGCAGTGATAGAATTCTGTCTAGCGATGTTCTAAGTAAGTGTGGCAGCAGCATTCTGGACGATCTGTAAAGAATTCAACCTATAAACTTTGATTCCCAGATAAGGCGAGTAGCATAGTCCAGATCAAAGTCTAAGCCATTGTTTTATATGCAGTTACTGGAATGAACTTGAAGATTTTACCAAGAGACTTCAGAAGAGCATTTAAAATGGCTACTACATTAATGATTTGCTTTGCAAAAAAGTTGTTATAAATTACAACTCCTTGATTTTTGGTTGATCTGTTTGGGGGATTCATTTCCCCCGACCACCTATTTGGGACCCAATTCCGGCATGGATTGTCGAAGACAAAAACCTCTGTTTTGTTCCATAGAACCACTGCTGTCATACAGTTATGAAATCTCAAATGGTGTAGCCACTGCTCCCAAAGGAGACACAAAGAGGCTGGTTATGATCTTGATGGTATTGCTGTCGAGACTGCCAGTACAGCGGGGGTGAGGCTGCTGACAAGGTGGCTGCCTCACCCTCATCATAGTACGATGTTTCCTCCAGTCTGACTGGCGGAAAAGTTGTATTACGATGTTTCTGCTGGTCAGCCCAGCGGAAACAGTGCATCAGGATTGGCCTCGGCTCCCTTAGGGAGCTTAGGCCAATGCCATCGCACACAAGCACCTTCAGAATGCGCACTGTCTGCATAGCAGATAGTGCACATTCCGAGGCTGCCGACAGGAGGGACCCTGCAATGCCCATGAATTGTAAAGTAGAGTCTAATTTGCTTAACGTTCTTGGGGTTCTTTTGATTTTCCCAAATATGTACAGAATGTTATTTATTAATTTCTACCACTCTGTAACAGTCAGGAATGAATTTGATGATATTAAAAATCTAAGAAGGTTTTTAGATGGTTACTTCCACTCAGTGTCTAAGTTTACAGTGATTCTGCTATTGGGTGATTTCAATTTGCATCCCTGTCTAGCTTGTAATAGTACTGAGGTCTATGAGAATGTGTCCCCATTTGGCGATCAGGTCAATCACAAACACCCTCAGCAATGAGATATGCTAAACAACCTCATCACAGATTACAATCTGGTTAGCCTCTTGAAATGGGGGGAATGTGGCAAGGTGAACACCCATTTTAAGGGGAGGGATGCCAGCTCTACTACTGATTATATTTTTGCTTCAGTTTGTTTTTTATCATTCTTGTATACTTTAATATTGTGTGGGATGCCCACAGCGATCACAACCCCCCCTTCCCCCCACAGATGGCCACTTTTATGTAGTCAGAGAAGCCTGTGGATGCCTCATGCTTGTTTAAGGAGTCATTAATAACTACTGATCATGGTCGAGGAATCAGGTGGGTCTCGATTATCCTAATGGATTTTATCTCTACTCTGGTTACTTCTTGTCTGACTGACTTTTTAATTTGTCTAAGTGACAGTGCCAGTGTTCTGACGTCATTTTCTAACATTTGTGGATCTATCTAGTCTTCCCTTTTCAGGACTGGTGTACCCTCTTTCTCACCCCCAGGCAAGTGGTTTCACAAGAAGTTTTGAGAACGCATAAGGACTTGTTAGCGGTCCTTCATAAAAACAAAATTTGCTGCTAGGAAGAGGTTAGGAATGCAAGGGCAGCTTATAATTTGGCATGCAAAGAGAGTAAGGACCATTGAAAAAAGGAGTCTTGGGAGAATTTGCTTGCTGCCAGTTCATACAGAAACAGTGCAGCCTTCTGGAGAGTGGTGAACCACCCTCTGTTTAGCTGTGGCCATCTGCCTAATCAGGCTCAAATCATCATGGTGCAACCTTGGATTGATCACTTTAATAACTAAATAAATCCAGGATTTATAAGGCACTGCAAAACACCTGTGAGGGTCTCAAGGCGCTGAATTGTAGGCATATCGAGATTAAGTGATTTGCTCAGAATCACTGGATGTTGCACTGATGCAGAGTTTCGAACCTGCTTTCTCCAGCTTCGAAGTTGACAGCTCAGATTGTTACACCACTCCCTCTCCACTTTGAGGAAGTTTACAATCACAAGGGTCTGTATTCCCTCTTGCCCCTACATGGGGTGAACCAGTGAATTGTATTTCAGTGGGAAGTGGTGAGAACAGCTATCTCTTGTCTCACCAAAGGAAAGTCCCCTGGTCCAGACAGAGTCCCTGAGGATATGTATAAGGCTCTTGTCGATCTGTGGGCTCCCTTACTGACCCTACACTTAAATGAAGCTGCCAGTGGTCCTTTGCCTTCATGGTGGTGTCACTCTGTAACTGTCCCAATTTGTTTTAAAAAAAAGGGAACGGAGCAGACGCAGCATGTTATAGGCCTATATCTTTGAAGATTCTGAGGCCAAAATTCCGTCCATGTGTTGTTGGACCATCTTTAATGCTAAGCCGAAGAGCATAACATTCTGTCAGATTTACAATATCGGCTTAGACCTGGTTGGGACACTTTTTGAGCAAAGTCTTAATATGTATTTACTTGTTTTGTTAATATAACAAAGCCAGGAGGGGGTAAAATCCACCTGACCTTCATGGACCTCACCTCGGCCTGTGATAGAGCCAATAGTGCCAAGCTGAGGTCCATGATGGCCCAGATGGAGGTCGAGCCTGCACTGGTCAATTTTTTGCTAGATCTACACAATGACCTTTCAGCGATATATGGCCCAAAAGGGGAATGTACACCGCACCTTTTCCTGAAACTAGGGGTTCATCAGGGTTGTATCCTTGTGCCTTTTTGGTGTTTTCACTATATTAATCGCTTTGAATAAGTTCTAATAGGACTGTCCATGGATGTCCCCAGGGCAGGTGGTTGTCAGATTCCTGCCCTGCTTTACAAAGATGAGTCACAGTTTTAAACACACACACTGCCAGGGGACTACAGTGTCTTTTAGATCTTTTTATCTGTTTCATTGTCAGTCTTGATCTTTCAACTAATTTCTCAAAATCTCGCGTTATGGTAGTTGGCCCTAATATCACCATAACTCAGAAATGTATGGCAAACGGCCCCCATATCAGTAAGGTTGATAATTTCCATTACTTGTGTAATTTGGTAGATTCCCGTCTAAATTGTCAGGCCCCTGATTAATCATAACATAATATCCTTTAATAGGGCTATTCACAGTATCAGTAATTTCTCTTGCAAGCCTGGGGATACTCACTTTAAGTCTGTTTTGGCTCTCTTCATGGCCAAATTCATCCCCCTAGTCAGTTACAGGAGTGAGATTTGGGGTTATAGGTAGGGATGGGCATCGGGCTCCACTCAGCTGGTGGAGTTAATGGAGTTTTTGACACTCTGTGCTCTGCTTGGAGCGTTAAGTTCACCCAAAAACTCTGCTAGCCCCACCAGTGGCGCAGAGCTCACCCGGTGCACACAGCCGCCTAGTTATGGGCTACATAGCGCTAGCGCAGACAGTCTGCGCTTAGGCTGTGTAGCCCATAACTGGACTTTGGTACGCACCAGCAATGGATCCAGGCCTCCCTCTGCCAGCAGCCCCGGTGCTGGGGCAGAGGGAGTCACAGACCCAGGCTGCTGGGAAGGTGGAGGAGAGGATGACGAGGACCCCCAGGGGTACCCAGGTAAGTCCTTGTTTCTTTTTTTTCCTTTTGTGCACACTGGTGGACAAGAGGCCTGAAACAGCAGTTTTCACTATCTATGGCCCTAGCATGAACTCAGACCAGGGCCGTAGGCAGCAAAAGCTTCCGTTTTAGGACTCTTGTGCACTGGCCTGCCCCGTGTGCACTGCACACTGGATAGGCCGGTGCACAAGAGGCCTAAAACTGCAGCTTTCACTGCCTACAGCCCTCTCCTTAATGCGCTCGATCTCAGAAGCGCTAAGCAGGGTTGGGCCTGGCTAACCAGGACAGACCCTGCTTAGCGCTTCCGAGATCTGGCGCATGCAGGACATATCTGACTTCATCCGAATCGTCCCTTCAAATTGGTTGAAGGATGAGTTGGAGCTCAATAGGTTAATTATTCATAATTATTCATGATTGCTTGGGCCTGGACAACACATCATAAATTCCCTGGCTGTACTTTGTCTACCCCAGCTTGAGAGGTTTAGGAAGCCCTGAGATTTTTTTGGATCCATGTTGTATTGTCAAAGCAGGTGTTCTATGGGGGAAATGTGGCAGCAGTACACGAAGCCCTTGCTTTGACGAAGTACTCACTGGGCCACTTTACCTTGGTTAAATCCAAGAGTGGCTTGGAACCGTACCTTATTCTGGATATCTCCAGGTATCATTGAACGCTGTACACCTTTTCCAGGCTCATTTTGTTTCTGTGGCTTATGCTCCCCAACCGTAGCTGGATTAAAGATTCTGACTTACCTGTATGCACTTGTGACAATGCGTCTATTGCTGATACTTTGCACATTGTTATGATCTGCCTTAGTTTCAGCAAATTGTGTAATAAATATATATGACCTTTTTTGCTACCCATGAATTTTAAACAAGTGAGACCGGTGCTTTTGTATTTACAATTTTTAGCAACCCCTGAAGAGTGCCATTTTCTACCAAGGTATCTTTCATGTGCTTTAAGATTGTGTCAACCATGATTTCCCTATGTTTTGTTTATTTTATTCTTTTTATTTATGACTGCATAATTTGCTGTTATTGTGTGTACATTGTATTGGTCTGTGACCTATTTTTAGTGACATTCTTTGTAAAATCGAATAACATGATTATTGATTGATTGATGTATCCATTTCCACATTTTGCCTCTTATCCCTTAGGCCATGAGTCTATCAAGTATGTCCTCATGTCAAACACCGCCACATGGTCCTATAGGACCAAAGCAGCAGAGCCTCCCTGGTGCATTATCATTCTCGGATGGCCTGACACTGCTAGCAATGAATATTCAGTGTTGAAAATGGGTTTGAACCCTGACTGCAAAGGATCTAAATCAATTGTTGTTCAACATTTTGGGATAACTTTGGATTTCACAGTATCAGAAAGTGGAAGCATAGAGATGAGTCTAAAATTAGATAAATTAGACAGGACAGCATAAGGTATTTTACAAAGAAAATTCGCTTTCTAGAATCAGGAATGTCCACTGCTGTAAGAGATTGTTTACAGAGACCAGTCAACATTAAAGTGATTTTATCTAAAGCCTGTTTTAGAACATAAGGAGGACAAAGATCCTTAATTAATGTCGCGCAGCTTGTTGGATACCTGTGGTTCTTATAACTGTCTTCATTCCACCAGAATGGATTTATTAAGGTACTAAAATCTTTAGTATTCTGTAAATCTGTCCTCATGCCACCAAAGTTCTAAAACTTAGAATAGATAGTTTAATTTTTAAGAAATTGGCTAATTGGTTACAATAAATTTGGCAAAAAAAGGAAGCCTCCGAATTGCAAAATTCTGGACTTTTCAATTGCTTGACTATGGAAATGCGCTCTCTGTCTGCATTCTTAGCCTTTATAATGCAAGTTGAATAGTTTATAGCTTTGGCTTCTTATTAAGCTTTTTATTTTTATTTAATTGTTCTCAATATAAAGTTTTCATTTCAGGGTCATAATGGTCCCTTCATCTTCTTCCCAACTGTTTGCATATGTTTTCCTGGGTGAGCAACAAGAGGAATCCTATCTGGTGTCTTACTACTGCTCAAAGCAATTATGTTAAGTACTGAAGAAATCCATTGATTGTATTTGTTTTTGCTTTATTTACATTATTGTCCCCAGTAAACATTTGAGTATTCACTGTATGGCGTAGTGCGACTCTATGAGCAACATGGTTTCGGACTAGATTCGGGTGATCCTTGAAGAATAATGCTGCTTGGTATAGCTCCATGGTTTGACCAAATCAGAGGAAGTAGTTGGTGAACAGATACTGGTTAATGATTAGTGACTACTGCATCCACTGAGTATCCGTGCTTGATGAGTAGGACCCCTATCCATCTGGGTGAGACCTAATACAGTTAGGCACTCCAGAAAATCTGTGCTATCAATATTTGTCTTATTTTCAAAATGGAATTTATAATTACCTAAAAAAAGAAACTATGAAGAAAACATAATATAAAGTGCAGGAACAGCGCCAAGCTAGCACTCAAAAGCTGTCCTAGAAACAGGTGGGCTATATACAAGGGTGCAAGTGAGAGAATTAGTAGTGTTAGAATGTATTCTAAATAACATTCACTTGAAATCATAAAAACAACATGAGTAATGTTGCAGGATAAATATCTTTGAAAAATAATAGCAAAGGTCCCACTCACCCTATCTTCCCTGGCTTTAGGAGTAATCAAGTAGTCTTCTGGGACTGCATTAGCAGTATCAGATTTTGCTGCTGAATGCAATACTCTTCCTCGCATGTGCATAGGGTACGGGATGCTGGCATGTTGGCAATGGGACTTTCTGACCATCTCTATTAGTCATTAGGGTCTAAGTGAGGCCTGAGAGATGCCCGCATTACGCTGGCACCTCTCTCAGTGACATTCGCACAACCACGCATACCACTCACTTATCACACAATCAAATGAAGAATACTTTGCTCCCTAATGCAGGCATAGTTACTTCCGCAGGAACATTGCGGTAAGCCTTTAAATCGACCATTCGTTGCATTGATATCAGCTGTTGTGCTGGGGACCATAGACGTATAGATGGGCCCTTACTGACCGTGAACGGCAGACACAGTTGTTAGAGGAGCGCAGTAGATTGCCAAGTGGAAGCAAAACGTGACAACAGTTGGGGTGGACACACCAACAACATCAACGGCTGCTGATTGATGAGGCCAGACAGTGTTGGCGTACTGCACAGAACAGAATATACAGTGGGGAGAAAAATCGAATAAGATGCTACTGCTAGCGCGCCTGGTCCTTAGTTAGTAAACTTGCAAGGTGACATGTATAGGCCGATGAACCTTTTGGATCGCATGTAATATCCTAGCTATTTAGTGATCAATGGTATCAAACAACCAGCAAAACCAATTACTAATATTAGAGTCAAAACGATATAAACATCAATTCATGAATAACCACAACTCCATAAAGCGTTTTAACAATTTTTATTTCCCTATTAGTTACAATACTAAGTCATTAATGAGATTAAACTTTATTCAACCTTCTCAAATTAATTCATCAAATGAACACCAATACATCATCTTCTAATTAGTGCTTGAGAAGTCATGTGCTCAACTGCTTTAGCATAAGCCAACAAAAATGAATACGAATACGAAGTATGTGTAGGAAAGTACCATCTTGCCTGGCATGTTACCCCCATTTTTCACTGTATATATGTTGTTTTAGTTGTATGTGTCACTGGGACCCTGGTAACCCAGGGCCCCAGTGCTCATAAGTGTGCCTGAATGTGTTACCTGTGTAGTGACTAACTGTCTCACTGAGGCTCTGCTAATCAGAACCTCAGTGGTTATGCTCTCTCATTTCTTTCCAAATTGTCACTGACAGGCTAGTGACCATTTTTACCAATTTACATTGGCTTACTGGAACACCCTTATAATTCCCTAGTATATGGTACTGAGGTACCCAGGGTATTGGGGTTCCAGGAGATCCCTATGGGCTGCAGCATTTCTTTTGCCACCCATAGGGAGCTCTGACAATTCTTACACAGGCCTGCCACTGCAGCCTGAGTGAAATAACGTCCACGTTATTTCACAGCCATTTTACACTGCACTTAAGTAACTTATAAGTCACCTATATGTCTAACCTTTACCTGGTAAAGGTTAGGTGCAAAGTTACTTAGTGTGAGGGCACCCTGGCACTAGCCAAGGTGCCCCCACATTGTTCAGAGCCAATTCACTGAACTTTGTGAGTGCGGGGACACCATTACACGCGTGCACTACATATACGTACCTATATGTAGCTTCACCATGGTAACTCCGAATATGGCCATGTAACATGTCTATGATCATGGAATTGCCCCCTCTATGCCATCCTGGCATTGTTGGTACAATTCCATGATCCCAGTGGTCTGTAGCACAGACCCTGGTACTGCCAGACTGCCCTTCCTGGGGTTTCTCTGCAGCTGCTGCTGCTGCCAACCCCTCAGACAGGCAGCTGCCCTCCTGGGGTCCAGCCAGGCCTGGCCCAGGATGGCAGAACAAAGAACTTCCTCTGAGAGAGGGTGTGACACCCTCTCCCTTTGGAAAATGGTGTGAAGGCAGGGGAGGAGTAGCCTCCCCCAGCCTCTGGAAATGCTTTGTTGGGCACAGATGTGCCCAATTCTGCATAAGCCAGTCTACACCGGTTCAGGGACCCCTTAGCCCCTGCTCTGGCGCGAAACTGGACAAAGGAAAGGGGAGTGACCACTCCCCTGACCTGCACCTCCCCTGGGAGGTGTCCAGAGCTCCTCCAGTGTGCTCCAGACCTCTGCCATCTTGGAAACAGAGGTGCTGCTGGCACACTGGACTGCTCTGAGTGGCCAGTGCCACCAGGTGACGTCAGAGACTCCTTGTGATAGGCTCCTTCAGGTGTTAGTAGCCTTTCCTCTCTCCTAGGTAGCCAAACCCTCTTTTCTGGCTATTTAGGGTCTCTGTCTCTGGGGAAACTTTAGATAACGAATGCATGAGCTCAGCCGAGTTCCTCTGCATCTCCCTCTTCACCTTCTGATAAGGAATCGACCGCTGACCGCGCTGGAAGCCTGCAAACCTGCAACATAGTAGCAAAGACGACTACTGCAACTCTGTAACGCTGATCCTGCCGCCTTCTCGACTGTTTTCCTGTTTGTGCATGCTGTGGGGGTAGTCTGCCTCCTCTCTGCACCAGAAGCTCCGAAGAAATCTCCTGTGGGTCGACGGAATCGTCCCCCTGCAACCGCAGGCACCAAAAAGCTGCATTACCGGTCCCTTGGGTCTCCTCTCAGCACAACGAGCGAGGTCCCTCAAATCCAGCGACACCGTCCAAGTGACTCCCACAGTCCAGTGACTCTTCAGTCCAAGTTTGGTGGCGGTAAGTCCTTGCCTCACCTCGCTGGGCTGCATTGCTGGGAACCGCGACTTTGCAAGCTACTCCGGCCCCTGTGCACTTCCGGCGGAAATCCTTCGTGCACAGCCAAGCCTGGGTCCACGGCACTCTAACCTGCATTGCACGACTTTCTAAGTTGGTCTCCGGCGACGTGGGACTCCTTTGTGCAACTTCGGCGAGCACCGTTTCACGCATCCTTGTAGTGCCTGTTTCTGGCACTTCTCCGGGTGCTACCTGCTTCAGTGAGGGCTCTTTGTCTTGCTCGACGTCCCCTCTCTCTGCAGGTCCAATTTGCGACCTTCTGGTCCCTCCTGGGACCCAGCAGCGTCCAAAAACACCAAACGCACGATTTGCGTGTAGCAAGGCTTGTTGGCATCCATCCGGCGGAATAACACTTCTGCACGACTCTCCAAGGCGTGGGGGATCCATCCTCCAAAGGGGAAGTCTCTAGCCCTTGTCGTTCCTGCAGTATTCACAGTTCTTCAGCCTAGTAAGAGCTTCTTTGCACCAACCGCTGGCATTTCTTGGGCATCTGCCCATCTCCGAGTTGCTTGTGACTTTTGGACTTGGTCCCCTTGTTCCACAGGTACCCTCAGTCAGGAATCCATCATTGTTGCATTGCTGATTTGTGTTTTCCTTGCATTTTCCCTCTAACACGACTATTTTGTCCTTAGGGGAACTTTGGTGCACTTTGCACTCACTTTTCAGGGTCTTGGGGAGGGTTATTTTTCTAACTCTCACTATTTTCTAATAGTCCCAGCGACCCTCTACAAGGTCACATAGGTTTGGGGTCCATTCGTGGTTCGCATTCCACTTCTGGAGTATATGGTTTGTGTTGCCCCTATCCCTATGTTTCCCCATTGCATCCTATTGTAACTATACATTGTTTGCACGGTTTTCTAAGACTATACTGCATATTTTTGCTATTGTGTATATATATCTTGTGTATATTTCCTATCCTCTCACTGAGGGTACACTCTAAGATACTTTGGCATATTGTCATAAAAATAAAGTACCTTTATTTTTAGTATAACTGTGTATTGTGTTTTCTTATGATATTGTGCATATGACACTAAGTGGTACTGTAGTAGCTTCACACGTCTCCTAGTTCAGCCTAAGCTGCTCTGCTAAGCTACCATTATCTATCAGCCTAAGCTGCTAGACACCCTATACACTAATAAGGGATAACTGGGCCTGGTGCAAGGTGCAAGTACCCCTTGGTACTCACTACAAGCCAGTCCAGCCTCCTACATTGGTTGTGCAGCGGTGGGATAAGTGCTTTGAGACTACTTACCACTCTTGTCATTGTACTTTTCATAAGAGAAAAATATACAAAACAAGGTCAGTGTATATACACATAGCCAAAAAGTTTTGCATTTCCTCTTTTCACTCTTTTCTAAGTGCTGAAAAGTACTTCTAAACTTTCAAAAAGTTCTTAAAAGTTTAAAAAGTTTTTTCTGTCTTTCCAAAAAGTTCTGAAAACTTTTTTCTCTTTGTCTATCACTTTAACTCTCTCTAAAAATGTCTGGCACAGGCCAAAAAGTTGAACTGTCCAAACTTGCATATGATCACCTTAGCTGGAAAGGAGCAAGGAGTCTCTGCATAGAGAGAGGTTTGAGTGTAGGGAAGAATCCTTCCTTAGAACTGTTAATTAATATGCTTAGAGTACAGGATAAGGCCATAAGTGCCCAATCTGTAGAAAAAGTAGCTAATGGTTCTCAATCTGATCCAGGGACTCCCCCAGGAAAAGGTTCAGGAAAGAAACTTCTCAGCCTGCCCATTACTAGACAGTCTAGCATAGTTGGTACAGAGGTTGAATCACATCATACTGATGATGTGCTCTCACATTATGCTGGTAGCCAAGCTGTTAGGGTGCCCTTGGTAAGGGACAGGTCTCCTTCTGTTGATTCCCATCACACCTCTGTATCTAGAAATGTCCCTCCCACCCACCCTGATGACAGATTGTTAGAAAGGGAGCTCAATAGATTGAGAGTGGAGCAAACCAGACTGAAGCTCAAGAAGCAACAGCTGGATTTGGATAGACAGTCTTTAGAAATAGAGAGGGAAAGACAGAAGATGGGTTTAGATACCCATGGTGGCAGCAGCAGTATTCCCCATAGTCATCCTGCAAAAGAGCATGATTCCAGGAATCTGCATAAGATAGTTCCCCCTTACAAGGAGGGGGATGACATTAACAAGTGGTTTGCTGCACTTGAGAGGGCCTGTGCTGTACAGGATGTCCCTCAAAAGCAGTGGGCTGCTATCCTATGGCTATCATTTACTGGAAAAGGTAGGGATAGGCTCCTTACTGTAAAAGAAAATGATGCTAACAATGTCCAAGTTCTTAAGAATGCACTCCTGGATGGTTATGGCTTAACCACTGAACAGTACAGGATAAAGTTCAGAGATACCAAAAAGGAGTCTTCACAAGACTGGGTTGATTTCATTGACCAGGCAGTGAAGGCCTTGGAGGGGTGGTTACATGGCAGTAAAGTTACTGATTATGACAGCCTGTATAACTTGATCCTGAGAGAGCATATTCTTAATAATTGTGTGTCTGATTTGTTGCACCAGTACTTGGTGGACTCTGATCTGACCTCTCCCCAAGAATTGGGAAAGAAGGCAGACAAATGGGTCAGAACAAGAGTGAACAGAAAAGTTCATACAGGGGGTGACAAAGATGGCAACAAAAAGAAGGATGGTAAGTCTTCTGACAAGGGTGGGGACAAATCTAAAAATGAGTCTTCATCAGGCCCACAAAAACACTCTGGTGGGGGTGGTGGGCCCAAATCCTCCTTTAATCAGAACAAGGAAAAGAAACCATGGTGCTATTTATGTAAGATAAAAGGCCATTGGACAACAGATCCCAGTTGTCCAAAGAAAGGCACCACAGCTCCTACCACTACAACCCCTACTGCTACACCTAGTGTCCCTACTAATAGCAGTGGTGGTGGGAGCAAACCTACTAATAGCCAATCCAAGGGAGTAGCTGGGCTCACTTTTGGTAATTTAGTTGGGGTTGGTCTAATTAGGGAGACCACAGAGGCTACTTTAGTCTCTGAAGGGGCTATTGACTTAGCCACTTTGGTTGCTTGCCCCCATAACTTGGAGAAGTACAAGCAACTAACCCTAATAAATGGTGTTGAGGTCCAGGCCTACAGGGACACAGGTGCCAGTGTCACAATGGTGATTGAGAAACTGGTGCACCCTGAACAACACATACTTGGACACCAGTACCAAGTAACCGATGCTCACAACATAACACAAAGCCACCCCATGGCTGTTGTAAATCTCAACTGGGGGGGGTATCTGGTCCAAAGAAAGTTGTGGTAGCTTCAGATTTACCTGTAGACTGTCTATTAGGGAACGATTTGGAGACATCAGCTTGGTCAGATGTGGAGTTGGAGGCCCATGCAGCAATGCTGGGCATCCCAGGGCATATTTTTGCTTTGACAAGGGCTCAGGCCAAAAAGCAAAAAGGACAGGGAAGCTTGGATCCTGGAACAATGGACCAAGTGCTCCCTAAAGCTAGGGCTAGTAGAAGCAAACCACTTCCTACTATCCCTCCCTCTACAGTGGATTCTACTTCTGAGGAAGAAGAATTCCCTCCCTGTGCAGAACCTACACCAGAGGAGCTGGAAGCAGACACTGCTGAGCTTTTGGGTGAAGGGGGGCCTGCCAGAGAGGAGCTGAGTGTGGCACAGCAAACCTGTCCCACATTAGAGGGTCTCAGACAGCAAGCTGTCAAACAGGCTAATGGGGATGTCAGTGACTCACACAGAGTTTACTGGGAGGACAACCTCTTGTACACTGAGCATAGGGATCCTAAACCTGGAGCTGCCAGGAGATTAGTGATTCCTCAGGAGTACAGAAAGTTCCTCCTAACACTGGCACATGACATTCCCTTAGCTGGGCACCTGGGTCAAATGAAAACTTGGGACAGATTGGTACCACTGTTTCATTGGCCTAGGATGTCTGAGGACACAAAAGAATTTTGTAAGTCCTGTGAAACCTGTCAAGCCAGTGGCAAGACAGGTGGCACTCCAAAGGCACCCCTTATCCCACTGCCTGTGGTTGGGGTTCCCTTTGAAAGGGTAGGGGTTGACATAGTTGGCCCCCTTGACCCTCCTACTGCTTCAGGCAATAGGTTTATCTTGGTGGTAGTGGACCATGCCACAAGATATCCTGAAGCAATTCCTTTAAGGACCACTACAGCTCCTGCAGTGGCAAAGGCCCTCCTGGGAATATTTTCCAGGGTGGGCTTCCCAAAGGAAGTAGTATCAGACAGAGGAAGCAATTTCATGTCTGCATACTTAAAGGCCATGTGGAAGGAGTGTGGTGTAACTTACAAGTTCACAACACCCTATCATCCACAAACAAATGGACTGGTGGAGAGATTTAATAAAACTCTCAAAGGCATGATTATGGGACTCCCTGAAAAACTCCGCAGGAGATGGGATATCCTTCTACCATGCCTCCTTTTTGCCTACAGGGAGGCACCCCAGAAAGGAGTGGGCTTCAGCCCCTTTGAACTTCTTTTTGGACACCCTGTTAGGGGTCCACTCACACTTGTAAAGGAGGGTTGGGAACAACCTTTAAAAGCTCCTAAGCAGGATATTGTGGATTATGTACTTGGCCTCAGATCAAGGATGGCTGAGTACATGAAAAAGGCCAGTAAAAACCTTCAGGCCAGCCAAGAGCTCCAGAAGCAATGGCATGATCAGAAGGCTGTTTTGGTTCAGTACCAACCAGGGCAGAAAGTGTGGGTCTTGGAGCCTGTGGCCCCAAGAGCACTCCAAGATAAATGGAGTGGACCCCACACAATTGTTGAAAAGAAGGGTGAAGTCACCTACTTGGTTGACTTAGGCACTGCCAGGAGTCCCCTTAGGGTGCTCCATGTCAACCGCCTGAAACCCTACTATGACAGGGCTGATCTCACCCTGCTCATGGCAACAGATGAGGGACAGGAAGAAGACAGTGATCCTCTACCTGATCTCTTCTCTTCCACAGAACAAGATGCTCTTGTGGAAGGTGTAGTTTTGGCTGATTGTCTTACTGCTGAGCAGAAAGATAATTGCATAAATCTCCTAGGACAATTTTCAGAACTCTTCTCCATTGTGCCAGGCACCACTTCTTGGTGTGAGCACACTATAGATACTGGAGACAGTTTACCTGTCAAAAGTAAGATCTATAGGCAGCCTGACCATGTCAGGGACTGCATAAAGCAAGAAGTTCAGAAGATGTTGGAACTAGGAGTGGTTGAGCACTCTGACAGTCCATGGGCTTCTCCTGTGGTACTGGTACCAAAACCCAATTCTAAAGATGGAAAGAAGGAAATGAGGTTTTGTGTAGACTATAGAGGTCTCAACTTGGTAACCAAAACTGATGCTCACCCTATACCCAGGGCAGATGAGCTAATAGATACACTGGCATCTGCCAAGTATCTAAGCACTTTTGATTTGACTGCAGGGTATTGGCAGATCAAAATGTCAGAAGATGCTAAACCTAAGACTGCATTTTCTACCATTGGAGGACATTACCAGTTTACTGTAATGCCTTTTGGTTTGAAAAATGCACCTGCCACTTTTCAGAGGTTGGTGAACACAGTCCTGCAAGGGCTGGAAGCTTTCAGTGCAGCATATTTGGATGATATAGCTGTCTTTAGCTCCAGCTGGGATGATCACCTGGTCCACCTTTGGAAAGTTTTGGAGGCCCTGCAAAAGGCAGGCCTCACTATCAAGGCTTCAAAGTGCCAGATAGGGCAGGGTAAGGTGGTTTATCTGGGACACCTTGTTGGTGGGGAACAGATTGCACCACTTCAGGGGAAAATCCAAACTATTATTGATTGGGTTCCCCCTACCACTCAGACTCAGGTGAGAGCCTTCCTAGGCCTCACTGGGTATTACAGGAGGTTCATTAAGAACTATGGCTCCATTGCAGCCCCTCTTAATGACCTCACATCCAAAAAAAATGCCTAAAAAGGTATTATGGACAGCAAACTGTCAGAAAGCTTTTGAGGAGCTGAAGCAGGCCATGTGCTCTGCACCTGTCCTGAAAAGCCCTTGTTACTCTAAAAAATTCTATGTCCAAACTGATGCATCTGAATTAGGAGTAGGGGCAGTCCTATCACAACTTAATTCTGAGGGCCAGGATCAACCTGTTGCTTTTATTAGTAGAAGGTTGACCCCTAGAGAAAAGCGTTGGTCTGCCATTGAGAGGGAGGCCTTTGCTGTGGTCTGGGCTCTGAAGAAGTTGAGGCCATACCTGTTTGGCACTCACTTCATTGTTCAGACAGACCACAAACCTCTACTTTGGCTAAAACAAATGAAAGGTGAAAATCCTAAATTGTTGAGGTGGTCCATATCCCTACAGGGAATGGACTATACAGTGGAACATAGACCTGGGAGTAGCCACTCCAATGCAGATGGACTCTCCAGATATTTCCACTTAGACAATGAAGACTCATCAGGTAATGGCTAGTCTTATTGTCCTTCGTTTGGGGGGGGGTTGTGTAGGAAAGTACCATCTTGCCTGGCATGTTACCCCCATTTTTCACTGTATATATGTTGTTTTAGTTGTATGTGTCACTGGGACCCTGGTAACCCAGGGCCCCAGTGCTCATAAGTGTGCCTGAATGTGTTACCTGTGTAGTGACTAACTGTCTCACTGAGGCTCTGCTAATCAGAACCTCAGTGGTTATGCTCTCTCATTTCTTTCCAAATTGTCACTGACAGGCTAGTGACCATTTTTACCAATTTACATTGGCTTACTGGAACACCCTTATAATTCCCTAGTATATGGTACTGAGGTACCCAGGGTATTGGGGTTCCAGGAGATCCCTATGGGCTGCAGCATTTCTTTTGCCACCCATAGGGAGCTCTGACAATTCTTACACAGGCCTGCCACTGCAGCCTGAGTGAAATAACGTCCACGTTATTTCACAGCCATTTTACACTGCACTTAAGTAACTTATAAGTCACCTATATGTCTAACCTTTACCTGGTAAAGGTTAGGTGCAAAGTTACTTAGTGTGAGGGCACCCTGGCACTAGCCAAGGTGCCCCCACATTGTTCAGAGCCAATTCACTGAACTTTGTGAGTGCGGGGACACCATTACACGCGTGCACTACATATAGGTCACTACCTATATGTAGCTTCACCATGGTAACTCCGAATATGGCCATGTAACATGTCTATGATCATGGAATTGCCCCCTCTATGCCATCCTGGCATTGTTGGTACAATTCCATGATCCCAGTGGTCTGTAGCACAGACCCTGGTACTGCCAGACTGCCCTTCCTGGGGTTTCTCTGCAGCTGCTGCTGCTGCCAACCCCTCAGACAGGCAGCTGCCCTCCTGGGGTCCAGCCAGGCCTGGCCCAGGATGGCAGAACAAAGAACTTCCTCTGAGAGAGGGTGTGACACCCTCTCCCTTTGGAAAATGGTGTGAAGGCAGGGGAGGAGTAGCCTCCCCCAGCGTCTGAAAATGCTTTGTTGGGCACAGATGTGCCCAATTCTGCATAAGCCAGTCTACACCGGTTCAGGGACCCCTTAGCCCCTGCTCTGGCGCGAAACTGGACAAAGGAAAGGGGAGTGACCACTCCCCTGACCTGCACCTCCCCTGGGAGGTGTCCAGAGCTCCTCCAGTGTGCTCCAGACCTCTGCCATCTTGGAAACAGAGGTGCTGCTGGCACACTGGACTGCTCTGAGTGGCCAGTGCCACCAGGTGACGTCAGAGACTCCTTGTGATAGGCTCCTTCAGGTGTTAGTAGCCTTTCCTCTCTCCTAGGTAGCCAAACCCTCTTTTCTGGCTATTTAGGGTCTCTGTCTCTGGGGAAACTTTAGATAACGAATGCATGAGTTCAGCCGAGTTCCTCTGCATCTCCCTCTTCACCTTCTGATAAGGAATCGACCGCTGACCGCGCTGGAAGCCTGCAAACCTGCAACATAGTAGCAAAGACGACTACTGCAACTCTGTAATGCTGATCCTGCCGCCTTCTCGACTGTTTTCCTGTTTGTGCATGCTGTGGGGGTAGTCTGCCTCCTCTCTGCACCAGAAGCTCCGAAGAAATCTCCCGTGGGTCGACGGAATCGTCCCCCTGCAACCGCAGGCACCAAAAAGCTGCATTACCGGTCCCTTGGGTCTCCTCTCAGCACGACGAGCGAGGTCCCTCGAATCCAGCAACACCGTCCAAGTGACTTCCACAGTCCAGTGACTCTTCAGCCCAAGTTTGGTGGAGGTAAGTCCTTGCCTCACCTCGCTGGGCTGCATTGCTGGGAACCGCGACTTTGCAAGCTACTCCGGCCCCTGTGCACTTCCGGCGGAAATCCTTCGTGCACAGCCAAGCCTGGGTCCACGGCACTCTAACCTGCATTGCACGACTTTCTAAGTTGGTCTCCGGCGACGTGGGACTCCTTTGTACAACTTCGGCGAGCACCGTTTCACGCATCCTCGTAGTGCCTGTTTCTGGCACTTCTCCGGGTGCTACCTGCTTCAGTGAGGGCTCTTTGTCTTGCTCGACGTCCCCTCTCTCTGCAGGTCCAATTTGCGACCTTCTGGTCCCTCCTGGGCCCCAGCAGCGTCCAAAAACGCCAAACGCACGATTTGCGTGTAGCAAGGCTTGTTGGCGTCCATCCGGCGGGAAAACACTTCTGCACGACTCTCCAAGGCGTGATGGATCCATCCTCCAAAGGGGAAGTCTCTAGCCCTTTTCGTTCCTGCAGTATTCACAGTTCTTCAGCCTAGTAAGAGCTTCTTTGCACCAACCGCTGGCATTTCTTGGGCATCTGCCCATCTCCGAGTTGCTTGTGACTTTTGGACTTGGTCCCCTTGTTCCACAGGTACCCTCAGTCAGGAATCCATCGTTGTTGCATTGCTGATTTGTGTTTTCCTTGCATTTTCCCTCTAACACGACTATTTTGTCCTTAGGGGAACTTTGGTGCACTTTGCACTCACTTTTCAGGGTCTTGGGGAGGGTTATTTTTCTAACTCTCACTATTTTCTAATAGTCCCAGCGACCCTCTACAAGGTCACATAGGTTTGGGGTCCATTCGTGGTTCGCATTCCACTTCTGGAGTATATGGTTTGTGTTGCCCCTATCCCTATGTTTCCCCATTGCATCCTATTGTAACTATACATTGTTTGCACGGTTTTCTAAGACTATACTGCATATTTTTGCTATTGTGTATATATATCTTGTGTATATTTCCTATCCTCTCACTGAGGGTACACTCTAAGATACTTTGGCATATTGTCATAAAAATAAAGTACCTTTATTTTTAGTATAACTGTGTATTGTGTTTTCTTATGATATTGTGCATATGACACTAAGTGGTACTGTAGTAGCTTCACACGTCTCCTAGTTCAGCCTAAGCTGCTCTGCTAAGCTACCATTATCTATCAGCCTAAGCTGCTAGACACCCTATACACTAATAAGGGATAACTGGGCCTGGTGCAAGGTGCAAGTACCCCTTGGTACTCACTACAAGCCAGTCCAGCCTCCTACAGTATGAATAACAGAGTTCTGCAAGTAGTTCGTCAGTCATTTGTCACTGTCAAACATCAACCCTAGGGAACCTACCTAGCCTTAGCATTGGCATGTTGGACTTCATTCAAATTAATTTAGAAAACATCTTGCTACGAGGAAAACCTTAAAACAGCACAGTTGGTACCTAGAAGAAAAGGCACAAATAAGTTAGTCCCATTTTCATAGCTACCTATCCACGGAATGGATCAGCAACAAAGTCAGTCTTAGTCTTCAGGTCATCAATAGTTCAGCATCGCATCAGGCTTTCAAGAGTATGAGCCCAATGACAGAATCTCGAACAGCGTCTCCTGACATCACCAATTCTCCCCTCGCATCTCTAAATTCTGCATTCTCAGCCTCTTGTCATGACTATTTATTAGTCTCTCCCAGTCCATCCCCCTAATTCCCAATTGGTCAGTCAGGCAGCAGATATGACTTTAACCTATAACATTAATTTACCAAATCTATAAATTTTAATATCAGTCCTTTCACAAGACGCGGATTGGTCCACTATACGATGTCCTCATCATCAGGCTCTTAGTATCGAAACTGTTGCATGTTCCTCTTCAGTCAGTGCTTCCATTGTTCAAGTCCTGGGAAAGTACATTTAGCCTACTCTACACGTAATTGTATCAGATTGCATTCATCATCTCCTGTCTGTCGGTACATTGCCGAAAATTCTAGGTAAGCAACTTTTACACCCAGTGGCTCAAGGACAGGTCATGCTGCAACTTCTCTGCAGCGTGTTAGTATTTCAGTTCTTCTTGTGAGGCCTAGAAAAGCTATACCTTAACCTCAGCTAAGTTAACTTCTATAAATTAACATAAACACAGGTTATACATCTTAATATGACATATTACTACATTATTCTTTTCACATTTTCATAACTTCACACATTTCTTAGTTATTTTAACGAATGGCTACCAATCTCCCTGGTCACAATTTCAAACGTGCACGTTATTTTCTCTACAATAAATTTCTCTAGGAACTTTCATTAATTAAACACATAAACACTCATTAATAAATTCTAATTAGCATATTTGCGCCGGCAGTCCCTCCTCTGATGACTAAATGTGTCATCACAACTTTTCTTAACCATATTTCATAATTCTGTCTCGGCTGTATTTTGTCATTTTCTCATATTTCCCCTATAAATTGTTCTCCTGTTTTGTTCTTCCATCCTCAGATTGTTTTTAGATTTCTTCAATTTTATTTTTTGCCACAATTTACATATACCTCTTACTCCTAATATGCAAGCAATCACAATTAATATTCCCTGTACAATTTTTAATAATACCCCATTCAAAATTTGACTAAGCCAGTTGCCCACTGAAGCAAATTCTTTTCCAACCTTTTCCCAAACACCTCGTTCCTCCAATTCTTTCAAATCTTTACTAGAATTAGTTAAGTTAGTGAGTAAGTCTCTTATCTTCTTATCATTATTGGGTATGAATGAACAACAATGCCTAGCATTGATCATTTTATAGACTCCGCCATCTTTCGCTAAAAGGATGTCTAAAGCAGGCCTATTTTGAAGCGTCATAGATCTATCCGCAGCTAATTCAGTATCTAACAGGAGTATTGCCCCTGTAAAATTTGTCAGCATGTTATCCATAATAGTAGACAACTTTCGTATCTTAATCGCATTTAAAATGACTCCCACTGAAGGAATCACTGCACCAAAAATATCCCCCACAATTGCAGAAGAGGTTTCCCTCCTCTGTCGCTTATGATGTAATTCAGTCACTTTCGGAAACTTCTTTAAATCATCTATTTGATACATTTTAGGTAAAACTATCCCCAAATAACATGTCCCATACCATCCTCTAGGAAGATGGTAATAAGCATTAAGTCCACAGATATAATAGATTCCAGGAATCACAGGGTCCTGACCATTCAGCATAAAAGTCCATTTACTCTGAAACAAAAACACATGCCTACATTCACTCGTTCCCACAAATAAAGTGTCAGTGCGTGACTTTGGCCTATATATATACAAAGCTTCCCTATATGTAATGCATTGAATGCTAATTTCCCTAGTGTTTTAATAGCAGTGTAAGCATAATCATTTTTGTAATACCTTTTCTCTAACCCTGTTTCTAACTCCTCTTTCTATGCCTTTCTTCTATCATCAGTATGTCCTATGAAGCTCTTTTCTAAAGGTGTAAGCAAGCACGTCAGATTGTTTCTGTGCACGCATTCAGTGCCAAAAGTTAGTGTCGGTTCAAAGAATCCTCTAACTAGTACTATATCATGTTCTTTAGCAATTTTACTCAAGTTCCTGATAATAGGAACAAATAAAAACACAAGATCGTAATTTGAGTACAAATACTGTATGTACTCCTGGTTATAGAATCTTTTTGATAGCAAACTACAGCTTATGCAGTATGTTAAAGGAAGACTATGGTACATAACTCCTTCCTCTACTGATGAAGGAATTTGCGTACACACAAGACAATTCCTCGCATCCATTGTTTCCACATACTCACTCAACAAGTGATAGAAAACGTTAGGAAGGCTCTCCTTGAGCGTTAGTATAGTCATGCAAGTATTTCTCATGTAACTTAAACCTCTCTAAAGCTGTCAGTGTAGTAGTGTCAGGAGCAGAAGCAATAGTAGTCTTTTTTATATCATGAGCAGACATTCTCTCAATCATTATTATAAACATTATTCCACACATAACTGCCAATCCAATACTCATGTACCTACAGAGTCTAATGTTTCTATTTTGGTTGTTTAACTCAGCCATGATCTGTAAAGAATCAGAAAGCAGAAGAAACCCTTAGATAAAATGCAGTAAAATCAAAATGAAGGAAAAATTATCTTCTCACAGTTCAGTTTCACATCCAGGACTCCTTTTCCTTTGTCACAATTGATTAGCAGCTTGTCACATCCGGTTTTCAATTGTATTATCAGGTTATCAATGTCTGTTTCGGTTTTATTTCAACAATCTTTTTCTTAAGTTTCTCAGATCAGTTCAACAACTCAACTTCTTGATCTCCTTCAAGTTACATCAAAATACTGACTCGGAACTTCTCTATCAAAACAAAAAGACATGAACTCATGTTGCCATTCGTTGGTAGCTGCATATGCCCACTCTGAATCTGCGTATCGTCGACTTGCTATTCTCTTTCTTTTCAATCTTTGTTCACCACCTAATTCTCCTTCACTTAATTCTTCCTTTCTAGTGGTATCCACTTCTTCTTCTATTGTTTCATTTATGACCAGCTCCTTCTTCTTTCCAATTTGCGATTCAAGCCAATTGTCTCCTTTTCTTGTTCCTTCCGTCAGTATTCGTCTCACATTTTGACTCTTCTCCTTCTCTTTCTCTATTATGTTTTCTCTTGATGGACCTGCAACGGGCTCAGGAGGAGTCGAATCACCTTGACTCTGATCCGTCTCAACTCTTTCACCCTCTTGGTCTGGCACTTGTTCTGTCTGCTTTTCAGCACCGTCTGCTTCTGGGAGAACCTCTGCTGAGCTAGGCTCCCCTGCTGTATCTGTCGAAATAGAGCCTTACACACTCTCCTGTAATTCTTCACTCTCGTCTCTTACGGGGGTAATTGATCCATTTTCACAAGTTCTGGTTCGACTTCAGACTCTCTAGACTCCTTTTCTCGTTCAGGTATGGCAACCTGTTTCACTGTTGTTGGTGCTCTCAACAATACTTCTTCTTGTTCCTGTGGACACACTACTCTTTTTGTTTGTCTTGCGTGTATCCAGTTCAGAAGTCCTGCACACTTTACAGCTGTCGTAGTTGTCAGTACCACCTGGTAAGGACCCTTCTAACGCGATTCCAAACAAGTCTTGCGAACATGTTTCTTGACAACAACCCAATCTACGGCTCTCAGATTGTGACCTGGGTCATGGATGGGTGGCAGGGTGGTGGCCTGCACCTGCTGAGAGAAAGACCAAACCACATCAGCCTGACCTTTGCAGTAATCCAACACCATATCATCTGTAATATTGACAAATGCATTGGCTGGAACTGCTGGTAGTCTCATTGTTCTAACCATGAGGATTTCAAGTGGCGACAGCCCTGTCTTCCTGTCAGGTGTGTTTCTCATCATCATCAACACCAAAGGTAATGCATCTGGCCATTTCAGATTTGTAGCGGCACACATCTTGGCAATTCTGGATTTCAAAGTACCATTCATCTATTCCACTAGTCTCTATGCTTCAGGGCGAAAACTACAATGCAGCTTTTGTTCGATGTTTAGTGTTGCACATAAGAGTTTAATCACCTCGTTATTGAAGTGAGTTCCCCTATCTGATTCTAAAGCGATCGGAAAGCCAAAACGTGGTATAAACTCCCTACGCAACAATTTTGCTACTGTGAGACTATCATTTCTCATTGTGGGGTATGCTTCAATCCAGTGAATAAAGACACACACAATCACCAACACGTACTTTAAACCTCCACAAGGAGGCATCTCAATGAAATCCAATTGCATTCTGCTGAATGGACCTCCTGCTCTTCCAATATGACTCAAATTCACCACTGTCCCTTTTCCCACGTTTAGTTGCTGACACATTATGCAGCAATGACATACTGCCTCTGCTGCTTGCCTAAATTTAGGATTAAACCAGTCAATCTTGAACAATCTGACCATGGCATCCCTCCCAATATGTGCCTGGCCATGATCGTACCTGGCCATTTGCGACAATAAACTATTGGGCAGGATCATCTGACCCTACTCAGAATCCCAAATTTCATCAGGTCTTTGAACACATTTTAATTTACCCAAAGTCGTTTCTCTTCTTTGTCAGCATTATCCTGTAATGTTTTCAATTCTTCCAAAGTATCAATTACCTTTAATCCAAAGCTTGTGCAAGTACTGCCTTCTTCGGGCATCAGTTCCCACTTGTTCTTAAACGATATACAGTTCAATGCGCAAAACCTTGCGACTTGATCCGCATATCCATTTCCCAATGAGATGTAATCCTATGCCTTTTGATGTGCACTGCATTTTACAGCGCCAATTTCTTCAGGTAACTGTATTGCGTACAACAACTCCTTTCTCTTGTCGCCATTTCTCACGGGTGTAACAGTGGAGGTTAGAAAACCTCTTTGCGACCACAATTGACCAAAATCATGAACAATTCCAAATCCATATTGACTGTCAGTATAAATTGTGACTCTCAATCTCTCAAAAACATGGCATGCCCTAGTAAGAGCTACCAAATCCGCCACTTGTGCAGAATACACACCTCAAAGCCAGGAAGCTTCTAATGTGCCTGTGATTGTGCATACAGCATATCCTGCTCTTAGTGTCCCTGTACCATCTCTGAGACAGGATCCATCGACAAGGACAACTTGGTCATTTTCTTCCAATCGCGTATGTCTGATATAAGGCCTTGGTTTTGTACACAGTTCAGTTACCTCAAGACAATCATGCTCGATGTCTTCCTCTTTTTCAATTTCAACAGTATCACTTGGAAGCAATGTTGCTGGATTCAACACTGTACATCTTTTTAGTGTTACATTTGGAGCACCCAATATGCTCTTCTCATACCTTGTCAGTCTTGCACCAGTCAAATACTGTCTTTGTCCTTGTAAGTAAAATCTCAACAGAGTGTGGTACCATTACCGTCAAAGGGTATCCCATTACTACTCCCTCACATTGGGAAAGACTTTGACCAACTGCGGCTACTGCACGCAGACAACCTGGGAAAACTGCTGCGACTGGGTCCAAGGTAGCTGAAAAATAAGCTACTGGGCAATAAGCACCTCCATAGACCTGTGTCAAAACAGACAAAGAACAAGCATCACGTTCATGACAAAACAATGTGAATAGCTTTGTGTAATCAGGCATTCCCAACGCTCGAGCTCTGCACAAACTCTCTCTCAACTCAGTGAACGCTTTCATATGATCCTCATCTAATGTAATGGGGTCCGTAACTTCCTTATGTGTCAGCTGTTGTAATGGTTTAGGAATCTCAGCAAAATTTGGAATCCACTGTCGACAATACCCTACCATTCCCAAAAACATTCTGACATCTCTTTGTGAAGTCGGGGGACTTCTCTGCAAAATCATTGTAATCCTTTCCCTGGAGATTCTCCTTGACCCTTTCTGTTGTGTAATGGAATTCTCGGCATGCAACGCATGTTGAGAATCCTACATCCAGGAGAGACGGTTGGACTGGAGTTGGACGGAGGAGAAGTGTCAGACGTTGGCGAGGGATTTACGTTTGTACTTACCGTGTTGCTGTGTATCAAATAAATGCTGAATGACTTGTATCAGCCTGAAGAGCCCCATATTAACTTCATTACATTGGCGACGAGGGTGGGATCTTCCTCTCTACGTCACGGAAGTACAAGGACGCGACAGATTAGTACCCACAATTCCTGTTGTTTCAGGTGAACTGCATTCCCAATTACTTTTTCGTTCTTTGGGGGAAGTCTGTCGACTATTGTCCAGGCTGCATATTAGCGCATTGGTTTCTTTCTAAAATTATTGCGCATGCGCGCGCAACGAACATAATTTTTTTGGTTGCACTAGTCCACGTGGATTCATTCAAAACAACCCCCACTGCCTACGGAAAATACGTCAAATGATGTGGCGGCCATATTGGGAGTAGTAAAAACGGACTTTGTGTTGTTTACTTGAAATATCGATGTGTAAGGACATCTGTAACTCATCTACATACAGAAAACACCCTCAAATGATATTTTTAAACTATTTGGTAGTAGAAAACCAAACAATATAAAGAAAATATTTTCAACAAAACAACAATTCAGTGTGCACACTGTGGCGGTCACCATGAACACGGCGGGAAAGCTCGCCGTGTTGGCGGAGAACAGAATCCCGCCGTTGGCGGTGAATGGAAACCCGCCATATAATGAACGAAAAACCCAAACCCGCCAAAAATCACCAGTCCACCACTCCCCGCCATGACTCTGTCGGCGGGAATCCCAGACCTCCCCACCCCGCCACCGCCAAGCACACCCACATCCCGCCCTCCAAATAATGATGCACAAATCACCTTGACGGACAGTGGAGGCCGGATGACCATTGGCGGCTGCGACCGCCACGGGCGGCAAGTGGACTCAACAGCAAGAAGTGCACACATTGGATAGGCGTATGACCCACACACCTGACACACATCCAGAACCCCATAGGACACCCCCAGACCCACCCCACAATCCCTTGCAACGATGAAGGAAAACGGAGAGCACCAGAGCCAGACAGCGAACGCTAGCATACAGGACATGCACACCGACCCACAGAAGAGCATCCCTACCTCATTCCCAGGGCCGACACCATTCCCCACACTCACCATGTCCCCCCCAAACATCCACGCTTCACTGAAAGGGAGTTAAGGACCATGGTGGATGAGATCTTGAAGGTGGAGCCACAAATATTCGGGGCTGAAGTGCAGCACACACCCATTGCAAGGAAAATGGAGCTGTGGCAGACCATTGTGAACAAGGTCAGTGCAGTGGGACACCATCCACGCACCAGGGACGACATCCGGAAGAGATGGAACGACCTGTGGGGGAAGGTCCGGGGCATGGCATCAAGGTACTACATTGCAGTGCAGAAGATTGGGGGAGGACCGCCACCAACACCACCCGACTACACCGACTGGGAGGAAAAGGTACTGCCCATCCTGCACCCAGAGGGACTCACTGGACTCACTGGAGGAATGGACTCGGGTAAGTGATCTACAATTACCCCATATCCACCACACCTGTAATGCATGCACCACCCCCACACACCCACCCGCACCTACACCCCACCCAGGCACTAGCCACTACATCTAGCCCCTTGCATGACCCCAAGCCCACTAACAGGCCCACATCCCTCTCCCTGTGCACAGTCACCCACCCCTGCACATACCCACAATGGAATGACACCTCCACCACAATGCAACCCCACACCGGAGCAAAATGCAATGTCAAGCTCACAAAGGCACCCTGGCAAGCCACGGAAAATAACAGCAGCACAAAATAGCCCAGTCCTGTACACCTCAAATGTTCATGCAGATGTGACAGACATGTCTATGTCCCCCAACAGACACCACAACCCATGCCGCCCTCACGGACGGGACAAGGAGTGCCAGTGCCCCCCCTGGAGACAGAGGCACCTCACAGGACACTGGTGAAGGATCACTGGACACCGATGAGCAGGCAGGCCCCTCACACAGTCCTGGACTCTCACCATGCAGCAGCCCCACCCAGGAAACCACTGTCACCCCTACCACCCCGTCAAGACCGGCATCCCAGGGCAAGCGTACCCACACCAATTTACCCAGGGCACAGACTGGTGGAACACAGGTACAGAGGCCACAGTCTCCCCCTCCCAACATGCAGGAAGGCGAGAGTCCCAGTACAAGTGGTACTGCCAGACATGTGCAGGGGACACAGGCACAGGGGGCTAGGGCAAGTGCAAGGCTCACAGTGGGCCAGGGGGGAGGCCACAGGATTGATGCAGCAGCCCAGGATGTGATCTCTGAGGTAATGGCGGCCTACCAACATACCCATGACAGGTTGGCACAGATTGTGTCCACCCTGGAGCACATTCGGAGGATGCAGCAGGAACAACACCAACAGGCCATGGAGCAATGGAAAGAGCACAATGCCACAATGGCCACCATAGCAGGGGCACTGTTTCAGCTGGTCAAAAACCATTCTGACACCCACACAGGACAAGAGGCCCCCACAACAGCACCTGACAACCAGCATCAGAACACCCCAGCAGCAACAACATCCCAGGAGCTACCCACACAGGAAACACAAAGTCCCACCATGTCATCCCATGAAGCTCAATAGCAGGTGCCCAAACCAGCCCTCAGGCCACATTATGGCACTGGAACCCCAGCTAAGAACAAGACCCCCTCCAACAATTAACTCTGCAACAACTGCAAAGCAACTGTCCCACCCAATCACCAACCACACATTGCTGAGAGGCAAGATGAAATACTGTTAGACAAGATGGACCCATCAATACTACCAACAAGGCTGCCACCATGTTGGTTTTGAGTACACCCCACCCTTATGACTTCACATCACTGTAAATAGCACAATCACTCACCTCAACCAATAACACTGTTGTCTGTGTTAAATTGTGAACTAAGTGGAGTATGGATGCAACCGGCAGAGAACAACTTTACTGTTGAATCTGTGCGTGATGGGAGTCCTATGTGCCCATATGGTGTCAAGGAGGAAATGCGTGTATTTTCAGTCAGTACCATGCAGCCATGTTTCGCCTATCATTACCAACCCCCCCCCATATGACTGATCACACTGACAGTAGTAGGCACTAACCCCAATGACAGGCCTAAGTCCCACACAGTTACTGGAAGTAGAGTTGGATCAGTTGGTTCATGGAATTGACATCTTCCCCTTCCTCATCATCACCATCACTCTCCTCACCTCTCAGAGGTAGCTGATCAGGACCTACAGCACCCTCCACCTCCAGGAGGGGGATAGAATGTCTCACTGCCACGTTGTGCAGCTTGCAGCAGGCCACCACTATTCTACACACCTTATCAGGCCCATAGGCCAGGGAACCCCCAGAGATATGTAGACACCTGAATCTAGCCTTCAGGAGACCTATAGTTCGCTCTATTACCCTCCTAGTACGTCCATGGGCCTCATTGTAATTCCTCTCTCCATCCGTCCTAGGATTCCTCACTGGTGTCAGGAGCCAACGCAAGTTTGGATAGCCAGAATCACCTAGAAAATGGTGCAAGACAGAGTAGTCATTAGTATGACCCTTAGTCAGACAGGCTGTTTTTCTACAATGTGTCAGTTACTGACAGGCACACTTACCTATGATCCACCCTCTGTCCTCTTGTAGTTGTTCCATCTTCTGTGGCACACTACTGTTCCTCAACACAAAGGAATCATGGACTGAGCCTGGGAACATGGCATTCACATGTGAAATGTACTGGTCTGCAGTACATACCAATTGGATGTTTTTGGAGTAAAAGTTCTTCCTGTTTCTGTACACCTGTCCACTCACTCTTAGGGGATGATCAGTATGTGAGTGCCATCTATGGCACCTATCACATGGGGTATGTTGGCAAAGGCATAGAATTCAGACTTGATGGCAGGTAGGTCAGCAGTTTGGGGAAACCTCACATGGGACTGCAGATGTCGGACAAATGCATTCAGAAATCTTGTCAGTACCATGCTGAACATTGGCTGTGAAAAACCAGCACCCATGCCCACTGTCAATTGAAATGAGCCCGTGGCCAGAAAATGGAGTGCGGAGAGCACCTGCACTTCTGTTGGAATGGCATGCTGATTACAATTTCCCAGAGTTAGTGCAGTATCCAGTAACGCAAATGGTCCTGAATAGTTGCACGTGTGAGTCTGTAAGTGATTATGATCTGACGCTCCACCATGGTCCCCATATCCACAAGTGGTCTGTACACCGATGGTGCCCTTCCTCACCACAAAGGTCGGTACCTACGAGGGGTTACAAAAAGGAGTGATGAACACACATACATAGGCACACTTATCGTCATTTGTGCACTGCATTGTTCATTGTAGTGTCTCGACAATAACTGCTACCCGACAGATATACATGTACATCACAAGGAGGGAACAGAGTAATTCATGTGTGCTACTATACTGAATGGGCAGAGGCCTGGGTGCTTCATGTGGCTAGTAGGGCCTGCATTGTGAGTAGTAACTAATTCTAGATGCGTAGGTGATGGCAAAATGTCTGCCCACTGTAGATCGGCCCTTTAGTTGTGGAAGTGACCTCATACCGATAGCAGTTGACGTCACAGCGTAAGGCAGTGTTTACCGCTGTTCGCACCCTCATTGGCCAACATCGATGCCAATGGGGAATCCTGGCGTATCATGATCGCCGCCGGCGGTGACTGTGCATACTGCCGCGGAATGTATGCGTGGTTGTCATTGTTTGAGCACTTGACTCCCTGATCTCGTGCGGACAGGTACTCTCTGTGTACTGCTGTGGCCTGCCTCTGGCTATGGATGTGCCTCGTGTTGCAGGGGAAAGGGCCTCGGCCTTCACCCAGGAGGAACTGGAGAAGCTAGTTGACGGGGTCCTGCCCCTGTATGCAAAACTGTACGGACGGCCAGAGGTACAGGTGAGTCTGGGTTGGGGGGGCACAGTGTGTGTGTAATGGATGGTGTTGATTGGACATATGTGTGCACCTCTGAGCCTGTATGGCCCATGGTGCATGGCATGCTGCTTGCGACTGTTCTGTAAGTCTGAGAGCACTGTCCGTCCCATAGTGGATGATTAGCCAGCTGTTCCTATTGTGCAAGTGCCTGACCTCTGTGTTCCATTTCTGTTTCGCCCCTTTAGGTCAGCGCCCACCAGACGAGGGCACATTGGCATGCCATCGCCTAGGAGGTGCGGACATTGGGGGTCTACAACCGGAAGAGCACCCACTGTAGAAAGAGGTGGGAGGACCTGCGGCGCTGGGCGCGAAAGATCAGTGAAGCCCAGCTGGGGAAGTCCTCCCAACGTGGAATGGGTGCCCGTCGGGCACTGACCCCCCTCATGCGACGGATCCTGGCGGTGGCGTACCCAGACCTGGATGGGCGCTTGAAGGCTGCACAGCAGTCACAAGGGGGTGAGTACTCATTTCACATACTTCAGTCTGGAAGGATGTCTGGGTGTGCATTAGGGTTCATGCTGCTTAGAGGCAGGGACTTTCACTGGTGTCCATCTACTTTATGCTCCCCAAGGGGTGTAGGGGTGACATTGTCAGGTTTCCCTTACGTCACCTCCTTAGGTAGTCCATGGGATGGGTGTAGAGCAGTATTCTGGTCAGTAGTGAGGGGCATGGCCATGGGCATAGTGAACGGTGCTGCCTGTTGGGTGTGTCTTCTTGGTGGGTGTAAGTCTGGCCATTATGTACCTGCATTCAGATATTCACAAGTGTCTCTCCTGTTTTGTCTCCCCATCCCTGTTCTCTTGTGTTGGTTTGGTACAGCATCAACATCCAGCGAGGGAGCTGAGGCACCGGCAAGTGGGGAGGCAGCGGCCCACAGATCCTCCGAGGCAGAGACAACGGACGCCCAGGGGACCAGTGGGTGGGAGGGCGAGGGGAGTTCCACGGGTGAGGCTACTACCACAAGAGGTAGTGACTCCGATACCTCCTCCGATGGGGGCTCCCCAGCGGTGGCGGACCCTAGTGCACACACCACTACCGTGACATCTTCCGCCACCCCCATTCCATCACCACCCTCCCTTCTGTTCCCCACCGAGTTGCCCATGCCCGCTCACCCAGAAAGGTGGGCGTCTCCTTCGCCCCAGGCACCACTTCCCCTGCCCCAGTCAGCCCTGCAGCCCTCACAGAGGAGGCTATTGACCTCCTGAGAACCATCTCTGTAGGGCAGACAACCATTGTCAATGCCATCCAGGGGCTAGCATCAGAGGTGCAGCAGACTAATGCCTATCCGGATGTCATTCACGGTGCTGTGTCAGCCCTACAGAGATCTTTTCAGGCTCTGGCCTCTTCTCAGATGGCAGCCAGTTTCCCTGGCCATTCCGTCCCCCCCTCCAACCTCCTCTACCCCTTCCAGCACCCCACTCTCTTCACCCGTCCAAGGCACACATTCAGACACCCAGTCAAGCACATCAACACACAAGAAGTACACTTCAAAACACAAGCACCACACATCCCACCACAAGCGTTCACACAGCCAAGAGACACCTGCACACACAACAACGTCCACTTCCCCCAGGGTGCCCACCTCTTCCACCTCCCTGTCTGTCCCCTCTACATGCACACCCTCATGCACTGCATCTTCACTCAGTGTTGCTGCTCCTCTTCCTACACTCACCACAATAGCAGACAGCCATACATGCATCCCATACACCACACCTGCACTCACCACCACTACCGTAGTCGACACATGCAGCACACTCACCAGACTTGCAGACACCCACACAACATACATCCACACTAGCTGTCTGTCTTCTCCCACTGTGTTCACCCCCTCCTCTACAAACACACAAACGCACCAAGACACCCACCCATCAGACATCCACCACACAACAGCATACTGAGCAGTCACCTGCACCCACAACACGCAACCCTACACCACATACATCCACTCCCTCTGCCTCCACTCCCACGCCCTCATCCACGCCCTCCCCAATTGCTCCAAAGAAACTATTCCTCTCCCGTGCTGACCTCTTCCAACCCACTGGCCCACCCCGTCTTGTCCCCAAACGTGCCCACCTCCTTGCCCTTTCCGCTCCTTCCACATCACACCCCACCCCTGTCCGCCCTTCACATTCCTGTGCCCCTTCCCCAGATAGTAAAAAGTCCCAGACTGAGCCTAGGCCATCTGGCTCCACCCATTCCAAACAGCCCCCACCCCCTTCAAAGGACAAGCCCACCCCCTCCACCTTCCAAACGAAAGTCTAAGGCCCACCCCCGTTGAAAATCACCAGCCCCTTCCGTCAGGTGCCTGGATGCCCAAATGGTGCCCCATGAAATGGCGTACCATGCACTTGTGGGAGTCAGGATGGGCCCGTTGTGGCCCATTGCAATTGTCGACGTACGGACTGGCCATTGGCCCTGTTTGGACTGTTTGGCTCGTTGAGCTTCATATTAAAGTTTCAGTGTGGCCTGTGTTTGGGCTGCACACCGTTGAACCCTGGTCTTTTGTTTCATTTGTTATGGGTGTGGGGCATTTGTATGTACTATGGTCATGTTGGATTGGCCTTGTGTCGCGTAGGTACCTCTTGCTGTGGGGTGTATGACTTGTGCTGCTGTGAAGGGTTAAGGGGGTCTTGCAGGGTGGGTGGCGAGGGTGGGTATGTAACTGTGCCCTTTCCTCCCTTGTTTTGTAGGTTGCAGTACTTACCGTCATCGTCTTCGTCGGCAGTCTCGGTTGTGGAGGTATATGGCAAGGAGCAGGGCTGGCATGATCTGCAGCTCTCTATTTATGGCTGCCGCAGTTCGTTCTGTGGGACTCTGGTGTGTGGTTCCTTATATTTGGTTAATTTCCGCCAGGCTTTGTGTGGTGGTGGTTCCCGCCCCGGAACTGGCAGCGGAAGGTTGGTTCATCATTTGATGGGCGGGTTGGGCCTTTCCGATGGCCTGTGGGCGGACTCTGCCATCGTCGGCGGCACTCCTCTCCTGGCGGTGGGTGGTTCGCGGTATCCCTGTGTTTCATTTGGTTCATTATTTGTGGGTCTGGCCTGCTCCGGAACGGACCGCCATGTTCATAATGAGGGCCTATATTTGGTGCAGAGTTCATCTTTGGAGCTTGTGTTTTTTTTTGTTTTTGTACATAGTAATTTTACCCATGGCAACCAATGCGCAAGGCATAGTTTCACCCACCCATTTTTTTTTTCATCCAGGGAATCCACCTATTCCTTGGCATGAATGGATTGACATTTTTGAAAATTATTTGGTGGCCCTAGATGGACAAGATTTGAGACCATCAAGGAAGAAAGCTATTTTTTTGATAACATAGGGCCAGGAGGGTCAGCGCATATTTAAGTACTTACCTCCTATTCTGGGACAGGATGGTCAACCGGAGGCTAATGTGTACAGAGAAGTGAGAACAAGACTGGAAAAGAAATTCTCGAGAGAAGTCAATATTGTCATGGCGCGACATAAATTTTATACTCAGCCACAAAGATCAGAAGAGAGCATCGACAAATTTGTGACGAGGTTGAGGGAGTTATCGACTAAGTGTCAATTTGGTGTGATGACAGAGGAGTTGATATGTGATCAATTGATAGTACAGTGTCTCAGCAAGAAAATGCAGGAGAAAATATGGGCAGCTAAGAACCCATATTTGAGGGATGCTATTGAAATAGAAAAAATTGTGGAACAATATGAGTACTGTATGAGGGAGATGGAAAAGAAGGAGAGAGTGTTCACTGACAATTCAGATGTGAATACAAATTGGATTACGAAAGAAAGCAACAACGTGTTAGCAGGCACCAGGGGTGTGGGTGCGCAAAAAAATAGTAATAAGAATGTTAATAAGAATGCAAGCAAAACTCATAGGAATATATGTACAAGGTGTGGGAGCAAATTCCAAAATACAGACTCTAAATCGTGTTTTACTTTGGGTAAATAATGTTTGAAATGTCGCAAAAAGGGGCATTTTGCACATATGTGCAAGACCAACGGAAAATATAGAGTGGGTGTCATATATGAAGATAGTTTTGAGGCGGGTGAGGAAGCAGAAGTAGATAGAGTTCTGTCTATAGAGAACATAGGTTTTGGGAAGAGCAATACCTAGACCGCCCAGGCCAACAGCAAATTTCATGGTGCATGGGAGGAGTGTCCAACTGATGATTGACTCTGGTTTGTTATATACAATTATGCCTCAAAGTACGTTTGCCAGAGAATGGCCTAAAGTACATCTTTTGCCAAAAGATATTAATCCTGGTGGGTATCAGGGTGAAAAAAAAACTTCATTGGTTTCATGTTGGCTAAAATAAAGTTTGTCAAGAGACAGATTGAAGGGAAGGTTTATGTACCCACTAATAGTCCGCCAATTTTTTATTTGGCACCACCAATATGATCTGCACATCAGATTAGATCCCAGGGTGGATAATAGAGTTATGACGTTACGAGACTACGCCCTAGATGATATTTTAGAGGGGAGCAAAGAAGTTTTCGCTGACAAGTTAGGAGAACTTAAAGGGTATTCTCAGAAGATTGTGGTTAAAAAGAATGCAATCCCAGTGCAACATAAGTTAAGGAAAGTTCCTATTAAGACGAGGAAAGAAGTTAAGAAACTGATTTCTGATATGGTACAAGAGGGTATCATAGAACAAATTGAGACCTCGAGCTGGATTTCTCCAATGGTTATCACAAGCAAATCTGATGAGTTTTTAAGGGTTTGTGTAAACCTCAGATCACTCAATCAAAATATAGTGGTGGACAATTACCCTTTGCCGAACATAAATGAGTTCATTCTACTTTTTAGGGGTGGAAAGTACTTTTCAAAGTTAGATCTGAGAAGTGCATATCACCAAATTAAGTTGCATGAGGAATCTAAAGAGTTGACGGCATTTATCACAATGTATGGTGTGTTCCAATTCACTAGGATGCCATTTGGGTGGGCTTCGCTGCGGGTGTGTTTCAGAGAATGATGAGTGATGTGTTTGAAGGGGTTGATAATGTGATTTATTTCCAGAATTACATCTTGATTTTCGGGGACAGTTTGGAAAGGCACAACCACGTTCTGAAGTGTGCATTGGAAAGAGTTAAAAGAGCAGGTCTCACATTGAAGAAGGAGAAGTGTAAATTTTTAGTTAATGAAATTTAGTATTTGGGGTATACCCTTTCAGAGCAAGGAGTCAAACCTAAGAGGAACTTGTTGGAGGCCATTGAGAAGGTCCCATCTCCGCAGGACAAAGAGCAATTGAGGTCATTTTTAGGACTCATCGAGTACCACTCCAAGTTCATAAAGAATTTTGCTGATAAGACTGAAAGTATAAGGAAACTGCTACGCAAAGGACAAAAATTTCAGTGAGAAGATGAACAAGAGTCTGCATTTCAGAATATAAAAAAAGAAATGTGTGAAGCCAAAGTGTTAGTACCATTCAATGTTGAAGCGAAAACCATTATAACGGTGGATGCAAGTGCAATTGGTTTAGGAGCTGTACTTTCACAAAATTCTAATACGGGAGAAGCATTTGCCACACGTTCTTTGACTAAATCAGAGCGGAATTACTCGGTCATCGAAAAAGAGACATTGGCTGCTGCGTGGGGTATTGAATATTTCAGGACTTACATTTGGGGCGTGAGATAACACTCCGTACGGATCATAAACCATTGTTGAGGGTACTGTCACCAGGTGGTGCTAACAAGGTGTTGCCCCGTCTGGCAAGATTGGCTGCAAGGTTACAAAAACATCAGTTTATCATTGAGTACATTCCTGGATGGCGTAATGTTCAGGCAGATTGCTTGTCCCGTTTACCTTTGAATTGGCCGGATGTAGATAAACAACATGTACAAGAGTGTAAAGATGAGGGGGCGGTAGCAAGTGTGAGGATGTTCTTGAGTGTACTCAAGGCGTGGTATCCCTCGAGGAGTGGTGTGAAGGAATGGAGAAAGATGAGGTGAGGAAGGACGTCGTCAAATTGATTTTGGGTGAAGAGAGAAGAGAGAGTGCATTGAATGTTCAGGTTCGACCATATGTGAATGTTATGGAGGAGTTGTCTCTTGTAACAAAGGACATCGTGGTGAGGGGTGACAGATTTGTCCCTCCGGAGGGTGTGAAATACAAGGTGTTTAAATTGGCTCATGAGGGTCATTTAGGGCAAACCTTAACAAAAAAAAGATTGAAGGAAATCTTTTGGTGGCCCGGGGTTGATAATGATGTTAATGCTTGGGTTGAGAGATGTGTTGATTGCGTGGAGAGTGAAAAGAGATTGAGAGTGGGCAAACAGATTTTAATGGGTTCTATACCTGATCCTGGTATAGTGTGGCATACCTTATGCATGGGTTTCATCGGACATTTAAATGGTGTTCTGTGGGATTTGAGATACGCTTTGGTAGTGATTGATGTTCATTCCAAGTGGTTGATGGTGAAATTTATTAAAGAAATCACCGCTAAGGCTACTATTAGGATTATGCAGGAAATATTTCATGAGGAAGGATGTCCAGTAAAATTAATCATGGACAATGGAACACAATGAGTGTCCCATGAAATGGAGGAATTTCTTAGACAGTCAGGGATTCACCATTCCCCTACTGCATTGTACAATCCATAGGCCAATGGCATGGTAGAAAGGTGTAATCGGATGGTAAAGGGAGTCATTCATATGGCAATAAGAGGTGGCAAAAATGTATGTACCATGGTGAATGATCTAGTGTGGGCTTATCGCACTACTGCACATAGTGTAACGGAGAAGATACCGTTTGAGGAAGTGAGAGCTAGGAAAGCACGCACAAAAGTTAAGCCACCATGGATGTCGTCAATGTTAGAGGAAGGAGGGTTAGTCAACCAGTGTGTTGGAACATCGCAGTCATTGTGGGGAAAGGATACTATGAAGGGAGATTTGGTGAAAATAAAAACAGGATGTGCAGAAAGTGGTGGTATGAAATTCCGTGGACGGTTTGTAGTTGCAGATGTACGTGAATTTCATATTGTGTTGAGTAATGGGGAATGATGGAACAAGAGGAGATAGCTTTGTATCGCAGGGGTGATGGAAAGGGTGAAAGAAGGGTGGACCCTCCAGGTGGTAATAGTGTTTTTTTTACTTCTGAGTGATGAGGATCTGTTAGACAATAGAAGGAATGGAGTACAACAGCATGTTCAGTTGCAATCTGAATTTGGACAAGAAACAGAAGTGGATCTGAGTATGGGAGTGAATGCAAGGAATGTTCATGCTAAGAGAATAGGTTTGAGGGCCCGTAAACCCCCAGGGTATTTACAGGATTATGTTATGTAGTGCCTTATGGTTTGTCTCTAGTATTCAATCATAAGAGACGTGTAACCTAGTGCATATATATAGTTGCAATTTGTGAACTATGTTTTGTTTTGGTTCCCTACAAATTGTTTTCTAAAAGTGTGCTTTTGCCCAATTTTCATTTTGGTTATTTCTTGTTTGCATTATTCATTTATTTTTCTTGTTTTTTTTGTAAAGGAGGGGGATGTGTTGTGTAATGGAATTCTTGACATGTGACGCATGTCGAGAATTCTACTTTCGGGAGAGACGGTTGGGCTGGAGTTGGACGGAGGAGAAGTGTCGGAGGTTGGCGAGGGATTTGCGTTTGTACTTATCATGTTGCTGTGTATCAAAAAAATGCTGAAAGACTTGTACCAGCCTGAAGAGCCCCTTACTAACTTCATTACACTTTCTCAATCTGGTGTCTCAAGTATTTCACTGACTTCTGACAATACTGCAATTTCAAAGGTGACACTTTTTGTCTGAATTTTCCCAAATGACTTAGCAGGGCAATTGAGTCGTACTTACACTCGTCCCTTGTCCTGATTGCAATCAGCAAATCATCAATGTACTGCACTAGAGTCGATTGGTACGGTAGTTCCAGTGACTCCAGATTATTTTTCCAGATCTGATTAAACAGTGAAGATGACCCCGTACACCCTTGTGGAAGCCTGCACCAGCTGTAGACTCTGTCTAGGAATTTGAAACTAAAAAGAAACTGACTATCCTCATGAAGAGGCACAGAAAATAAAGCTTGTGACAAATAAACCACTGTGAACCACTCTGCATCGCAAGGAATCTGAAACAGTATCACTGCTGGATTTGGCACAACTGGGCAACACTTGACCACCATGTCGTTCACTTTTTGCAAGTCCTGCACAATGCACACTTTTCCACACGGCTTCTTTAAGCCCATTATCGGTGAATTACATGGACTGCTCAACACTTCTTTCAAAACTCCCTGTTTCAGAAAATCTCGAATTATCTGCGCCACTTTCATCAGAACATCTTGTGCCATGTTATACTGTGGAAGCTGCGGGAATACCAGATTCGGCTTACAAGTGACCTTAATCGGTCCTACTCCTTTAATAAAACCCACTTCTTTTCCTGTCAAGACCCACACATTTTCCTGCACTGTTCCTTGTAGATCTGCATGCAATTCTTTCACAGTAAACACTGGGAAAAACTCGATCAATGGTTATTTCTCATTAAAATTGTTAATCATGGTCTCGGATGTCTGTTCTTCCTCATCATCACTATTAGTTTGCACCTCTATTCCAGTGTTCGAACAACTAATAGAACAATTTGTCTTACACAATAAGTCCCTTCCCAGTAGGGATACTGGACTTGGGTCACAGACTACACACCTATGCAGTCCCTAGTAGGGATACTGGACTTGAGTCACAGACTACACACCTATGCAGTCCGTGGAAGTTACCAATTTCAACCTGTACTGGATCTGTGATTGGATTTGTCAATTGTCTGTTTTCTACTCCCACAACCTGAACTGTTCTGCCTGAAAGGGGTAAATTTGGAAGTTCTGCACTTCTCACTGTAGAGCGTGTAGCTCCTGTGTCGACTAAAAATGAAACCTTGTAACCCACTACCTTTCCTTTCACAAAAAGCCCTCTCTGACCTACTTCTAAGGATGCTGCAACATATATGGTCCTTCATCTGAACTGTCACTCATCCATTTATCGTTTATTTCATCCTCACTATGAAATGGGAATTGGTGTACTGTGTCATTACTTCTGTCTTGTCTCTGACCTGTGACCTGCTGAGTAAGCATCATCTGGTGCTGATCCATCGGGCTGGAGGTATATGTATTTGCTGTCTAGGTACCATAGGGCCTGCTGCTGTATTGGTTGCAACTGTGTCATTTGTGCATGAAGCACTTGCACCTGCTGCATGGGTTGGAAATTCTGCACTTGGATTCATTCGGATTAAAAGCTCTCATTCTAGGGACTTTCACAGATTGAAATGAATTGACATCACCACTTTGCTGAACAACACCATTCTGCACCATCAACGGACACTCCCGCTTCCAGTGTCCCATGTTTCCGCACAAATTACACGGTAACATTTTTTTCATTCCATGCATATCGTTCTGGACTACTACAGTATTCAAGTCTGGACCACGAGTCATGTTAACTCCACGACCTCTACCTCTCATCTGAGGTTGAAACATAATGGTTCCCTGCTGCTGCGGCATCTGTTGCACCAAAGCTCCTTGCACTCCTGTCTGAGCTGCCTTTATTTGCATCACCATTGCTTTTTCCTTCAGCTTTTTCTGATTCACTTCACTTTTCATCACTACAGTATTTTGCATGTTGCAACACCTCATCAATCGGCTGTGCTTGCTAGCAAATCAAATGACTCTTAATCATCTGCCCTATCGCTGGTCTCAATCCTTCGACGAACCTGAACACAAAGTGTAACATGTCTTTTGGCTCAATTGCTTCCTTGCTACTGTACTCCTTGAATGCCTTCAACAATCTCTCATAATAGGTGTGTATCGACTCTTTAGTTTCTTGCACCGTCCTGTCAATTCTCTGCCATTCAATATTCTTAGGAGAAATTCTCATCTTCAGGAATTCAATCAGCTTATAATAATGTTTCATCACTTCAGGTGATGGTGCACCTGTAACTCTATCCCTTTCCAGTTCACTCGTCAGCCAATCCAATGCCCTCTTGCATTCAACCCACAAATCAGCTGGAACCACTATTTCCAATAATGTATTCAAGTCTTCCCACAGACATTTAGAAAGTTTCACAAACCTATCTGTCTGCTGGTACCACTCAACCGGTTTCTCTCTTAGTATGTGGTAATCATTCGTGAATGACAGTATATCGCTCCTGTGCAATGGGACATGAACAAACTGCCCTCCTGGAATTTCTCTCATTGGTAACACTTTTACTGGAAGCCTTTCCTTCTGAACACTTTCAGACCCTTCTTCTGAATCCATTTCCTCTTATCCTTCTTCTTTGCCATCTACCTTCTCACTTCTCTAGTGCTTCCCAAACCTCAGCACTCTGCAATAATTCTTTCAAGTGAGCCTTTATTCCTGCTGACCTCATGTGCTCGAAATCCTTTGCTTCGAAATCTAACCTGTAACTTTGTTTCAAATGTTTTGTTCTCCATATCATGTTTGTCTGGCAGCTCTGTCAATTTCTGATGTATCTTGCTCACCTCCCTTGTAATCCTTGGACACAAGTACCTCAGCTCTTCTTCTGTATAGGATTCTAATCTGTTCACTCCCATCATTCCCTCAACTAGCTCTGTTACTTCTGTAGCTAGCCTTACACAATTTATCTGCTCTTCACCCTTAGGTGTATTTAGAGGTGTATTTAAAATGTCCAACCATTCACTCAATTGCTGAGCTGTAAATCCCTGTAACAAGATATTACTTTCATTTGGCACTGGTACCTGTTGCATTACTGCACCTGGAGTTTGCGGTGTCAAAAGTTTCAAACTTTGACTCGTACTCGGGCCATGTACTGCATCTGGAAGTGCTACAAGTGGACTAAGATCCATTAACGGTCTAGATCCATTAAAGGTCTGACCCATAGATGACAACACCTGCACATGATCACTCACTCCCCTCCTCACAAGGCTTTGTGACATTTCTCTCTGATCTCCTGTAACTATTTTCTTTTGCGTAAATAATGGTACCGCTGGACCAACAGTAATCGGTAACGATATTGCATCTAGAGTTGCCCTAACACTACCAATTTGTGGAAAGGTTACTCCCATAGTCTGATTCATCACTGGTGTCACATCTGACTGTGTTCCCGTTATTGGTGTAAACTTTGGCAAACCCTGTAGCTGTGCCTGAGGCAACTACATTGGAGTCGGCTCAGTCTGAACTTGCATTGGTCTCGGGAGCACTTGCTCCGATGGCCCCACTAAGTTCGATATTGTCTCAAGAACTGGTACATCTGGATAAATTATCTGTATCGATGGTGGATGCATCTGAGCTTGGACCACTGAAGTAGTCACTGCATTAGGAGTATTCTGCACTACCCCTTGCATATGTCCATTATCTGTCTGCACTTGTCCCACTGTCCCCGATGCTTGTGCTGGAGCAGTTGGGGCAGAACTAGTACTTGGACCCCTTCATGCGTTGCATATGGCGGTGGTCGATCCCTCAACAATTGTGTAATAAGATCCTCAACATCTGGGTCTTTCTTCTTCTTTGTCCCTGAGCCCTTATTACTCTTAGCATCATCCTCTTTTTCTGACTCATCTTCTTCTTCTGCAATTGCAGGAAATAATTTAATCGCCTGTACAGTCTCTGTTCTCCACCTTTTTTCTTCCCAATCCCACCTTGCTTCTGCCAAAGACTTTTATACTTTCTTTATTCACCTCTGGAACTTCATCTCTTGTTGCTGTCTGGCTACTAGCTCCCAAACTGCTAAAGCCTCAAACTGGGCTGGCCTCGGTAATGGCTTTGTCTCATATAATGTCATTCGCAATTGATCCAAAATTCTTAAATTAAACGTCCCATGCTCTGGAAATGCTAAAGCTCCCTGTTTCTCTGTCAATTTGCACCACTGTTTTAATCAAAGGCATGGCGAGACACCTCTCTCTTCCATCACAATATATGCTGGAGAATTTTCCAGTGGAGTTGGCTCCCCCACTGTCGCCTTAATGTAAGAATCACCCTTCATGGCACTTCTAAACGCCTTGAAAAACTTCATTTTCTCTATTGTATTTATTTTGATTCAATAATGAAATTACTTTTACTCCCAAGATTTATTTCACCCGCTTGCTCAACCAATTGTCTCTTACGTATGGCTGCCAATCTGCTTGTGGCTTTTCTCACTAACCAAACTATCCCAACGTGGCACACTCTGACATCACACTCACACACTGTGGCTGACAAAGTCTTGCAGCTTGTCCTCCTAGACTTCAACTCACACAAAACTAATGCAAAATATTGCGAGCACCTTAACCAAAAACCAATAACCAAAACAAACCTGCTGGTTTACTACATGAAGGTACACAAATGCTTCAGAGACCTTACGGATTTTCACTAATGACCCTTTCGCTCATATAGCAATTCCTCTTTCTCAGTCTTCCACATTTGCAAGCAAAATTCGACCGGCAAATTTTACTCTCAACTGATCAATGGGTCTGTCCTGTTGCACATAGGACTCGCCAAATCTCAGTTGAAAATTTCTCTTACTCATTTAACTCACACACCGACTTGTTGACCACGCCCAATCAACCTACTAAACCAGGCAGATTACAACATATAACCAAGTGTCTCCCACACTTGTCAATATACTCCGGAGTGTTAGACCACACAGGGTTCGTACATCACCAACAACCACGTGGACAATTTTTTAGCACAAAGCGCCACACACGTGAAGTTCGATGACTTCCCTACTCTCATACTGCGGAGTACACACACTCCTACTAACCTCAACTGGAGTACGCAAACTCCTTACTTACCTCTCACATTCATCACAATTCACCAGCGATTTGCTTAAGCCTCTGCAAGGGCAATCCTACCACTTTCACACTATCACAAGAATGCCGAGAACATACCCATCTTTTACTAGTGGGACCCAGGATATGGGGAAGTCATTTCTGGGCTTAAGGGGACATCATCTTTGCTACGATTGTCATTTCAGAAAAAAAAAATTCAAACCTCATAAAGATACGAACAACTAACCATAACTTAAACTGCCACCATAACCAGTAATCACCACACAACTAGTCCTCCAAGGAAACCAACCATCAAGCTGCTATCAAAAACTGCTAGCGCACCTGGTCCTTAGTAAGTAAACTTACAAAGGAACGCGTATAGGCCGTTAAACCTTTTGGATCTCCTGGAATATCCTAGCTATGTAGTGATCAATGGTATCAAACAACCAGCAAAACTAATTACTAATATTAGAGTCAAAACAATATAACTATCAATTCATGAATAACCACAACTCCATAAAGCGTTTTAACAATTTTTATTTCCCTATTAGTTACAATACTAAGTCATCAATGAGATTAAACTTTATTCCACCTTCTCAAATTAATTCATCAAATGAACACCAATACATCATCTTCTAATTAGTGCTTAAGAAGTCATGTGCTCAACTGCTTTAGCATAAGCCAATAAAAATGAATACGAAGCAGCAATAACAGAGTTCAGCAAGTAGTTTGTCAGTCATTTGTCACTGTCAAATGTCACCCCTAGGGTACCTACCTAACCAAGATTAGCATTAGCATGTTGGACTTCATGCAAAATAATTTAGAAAACATGAATTTAGAAAAAATCTTGCTACGAGGAAGACTATAAAACAGCACAGTTGGTACCTAGAAGAAAAGGCACAAGTAAGTCACTCACATTTTCATAGCTACCTATCCACGGAATGGATCAGGAACAAAGTCAGTCTTGGTCTTCAGATCATCAATAGATCAGCATCGCATCAGGCTTTCAAGAGTATGAGCCCAACGACAGAATCTCGAACAGCATCTCCTGACGTCACCAATTCTCCCCTTGCATCTCTAAATTCTGAATTCTTAGCCCCTTGTCATGACTTTTTATTAGGGTCTCCCAGTCCATCCCCCTTATTCCCAACTGGTCAGTCAGTCAGCAGATGTGACTTTAACCTATAACATTAATTTACCAAATCTGTAAATTTTAATATCAGTCCTTTCACAAGACGCGGATTGGTCCACTATACAATGTCCTCATCATCCAGCTCTTCAGGTACCGAAATTGTTGCATGTTCCTCTTCAGTCAGTGCTTCCATTGTTCAAGTCCTGGGAAAGTACATTTAGCCTACTCTACATATAATTGTACCAAATTGTCTTCATCATCTCTTGTCCGTCGGTACATTGCAGAAAATTCGAGCTAAGCAACTTTTACATCAGGTGGCTCAAGGACAGGTCATGCTGCAACTTCTCTGCGGCGCGTTAGTATTTCAGTTCTTCTTGTGAGGCCTAGAAAAGCTAGGCCTTAACCTCAGCTAAGTTAACTTCTATAAATTAATATAAACATAGGACATACATCTCAATATGACATATTACTACATTATTCTTTTCACATTTTCATAACTTCACACATTTCTTAGTTATTTTAGCATGATTTCGTACAAATAACTGCCAATCTCCGTGGTCACAATTTCAAACGTGCATGTTATTTTCTCTACAATAAATTTCTCTATGAACTTTCATTAATTAAAGATGTAAACACTCATTATTAAATTCTAATTAGCGTATTTGCGCCAGCACTACATAGGCTTTGTCAGTCTGTTTGCCTCCTCACTACGGTGCCAGTGGTCCAAGATGACCTGGATCAAATATTAGTGAATCCTCAGGATGTGAAACAGAGTTTTGCCAAGTATTACAGGGCTGCATACTCTCGCATGGCGGTACTATCTCTTGAGCAATTAGAAGACTTTGTGGCTGACCTTCCCTCCAGACCCTTCTGGATGCTGCCCGTGCACAGCTGGAGGAAGTCATTACTGAAGAAGAATTACATCTGACTTGTCAGCTATGCAGGTGGGACAGGCTACAGGTCCTAATGAATCCCCCTGTGAATTGTTTAAAGCCTACCTGCTCTGCCTTGGGAAACACCGCCTGGCAGTAGTACGGTCAGTATTGGTGAGTGAGCCACTTCCGTCTGACTGGTGACATGCAGTGGTTGTGGTTTTTCCCAATCCTGGCAATCCACCGCAGGAGCACTCTTCCTATTGCCCGATTTCCCTCCTGGATACGCAGATGAAGCTTCTAGCAAACCAATTGGTCAAACACATACCGGGTTGGTACACATGGATCAGTCAGGTTTTATGCCCACACATGCGCTATGCAACATAACATCAGGTGTGTTTATAATGTCTTAGCATTTGTAAGCTGTCTGGAGACACCGGCGCCATGCTCCTGGTAGACATAGACAGAGCTTTTGATTCCATCAGCTGTGTATGCTTATTTGCTATGCTTAGGATGCTGAGTCTCAGCCACAGATTTATTTCCTACATACAGCTATTATACACCAATTTATTGGCCCTGGTAAGAGTGGCAGGGGCTCTGTCAGATCCCTTTCCAATTTGTAGAGGGATCCCTGCTTCTGTTTGCTTTGGCAATGGAGCATCTGGCATTTTAGGTTAGATAAGATGCCCAGAGGCAGAGGTTTGAGTGGTGTGCGGGGTCCCGGACAGAATCGCTCTCTATACGGACAACGTCATATTCTTTATTACCAAACCAGAGACTTCAGGACTGCTCATCGTACAAATCCTGCATATATTTGAAGAGTCCTCCCACCTCCATATGAATGCCAACAATCCAAGGTATTTCCCATCAATGGCTATACTGGGCCCATAAATTGGGCTTCGGGCATCATGCCGGTGGGTTTCAGTACATAGTTGTCTTTGTGTACCTGGACACGCTCATATCCTGCACCCGGAGCATGACTTCCACAATGTCTCGAGTAAGGGAGGAGGCCTCTTTCTAATGCACGGACGTTTGTGTGCGGACGCTAGGACGCATGGACGTTGCAGGACTCCATAGGGTTCTCGGCTCGGGATTCGGACATCGAGGAGCAGTCACGAGTCGTGAGGAGACGGGCCCGAACCAAGAACTTTACCTACGGTGCTCGCCCCCCCCTCCGCAACTGCATGGCGTGGGAGGTGGGAGGAGGGGGAGGAGGCAGAGGAGAAGTCTCGGCTGCAAACCCGGGCTGGACCTGGGGTAGCTGCCAGCATTACCTCACCTGCCCAAGCTGCCTTGCTTTACACCCCTTGGCCAAGACTGATTCCACTTTAACACCGGCAGAGATTCTGTCGATTTTGCGGTAGGATTCCTTTTGGGGTCAGAAGGGGACTGACAGTGGCAGTGGTGGCGCGGTAAAGTAAAGTAAAGCAGGGTCCCGATATTTTAAAAACTGAACTGAATTGAACTTTGAATTTGAAACTTTGAATTTGAACTAGAGGATAAATTAGGGGGTGAGAAGGCAAAAGCTTAGAGCTAGGGACCCCTGAGGTGGAGCAGAAGTGGCTGGCTTAAGGCCTGTTCTTCTCATGAGGGGCCTCCCTTCTTAGTCTCCTTTGTCTGTTTACCGGCCCCGTGTTTTGGAGTGCTCTTGTTTATAGGAAAAGGAAAAGAGTAAAAGACTGTTCTCTTTACCATATTTTCATCTACTTCAATTTTATCAATTTGTTAGCTAATTCCTTCTAGCAGTCCCCTCCTTGACTATGATGGCCAAACGTCTTCGAATGGGTGGAGTTTTTCTCAGTTGAGCTTATAAAAAGACTAAGTCAAATGCCTTAGGAAACGAGGGAATCTCTCACTTGAATACAAAAAGTTCATATACTATTCTTCCTTTCTTTCAAAAGGAGATTCTTGACGAACCAGCAACTAAGGAGGAAGTTGACTTAATAAGCAGAGCCCTGAATATCTCTGGAAAGGATGAGGACTCAAAACTGCTGGAAAGTAAGCTTTCCTTTTCTAGGGGGAACTCCAAGAATAATAATCTACCCTCTATTAATGTGGGATCTGTTCCTGGAGTAGAGGAATTCACCCTGCCTGATATTGAGGTGAATGGCACGCAGGGTGTAAGGAGCCTTTCCCACCTTCTGTTGTGTGACCCCGCCATTAGATGCTAGAGATAAATCTTCTGGTCTAAGCCCTTTCCGATTTAACTCTATCCCCTTTACTTTCTTCATGACTCCTGACTTTATGATCCCTGGGAATTCTCCAATTGTTCCTCCGGATCAACATACAGTAATCACAGAGTCTATTAAATGTTTAGCGAGAATATTATCGTCCATTTTAGCGCTTTTGGAAAAATCAATAAATTTGTTTGATCATACTCAAGACATTCTTCTGGTTATATTGAAGGCTCTGAAGGATGGGCCTATTCTGGATGAGAAAATCCAGGCAGCCACAAAGGAAGTTCACAAACAATGTGGGTGTTGCGCCTCCAGTATATCATTTGGTGTCCTGGACAATTGTTTGAACGTGAATTCTCTTAAATACCCTGACTATTCAAACAAGGGAACCCAGGCAGGTAAACCCCAAGTGCTTGTTAAATCATTGATCTCCAAGGAAACTCTACATCAAGCTAATGATGGCTACTCTTTGGAAAAACTATTCTCTAGTCTCCTCTCTCACTCGTATACTTTAGTGCCTGTAAACTTGGGAAAGGGGTTGCCTTCCCCTGTGGCCCCTTTCCCTATTTTCTGACTGCGTTCTAAAAAAATACTCTAATTCTTTGATTACTAAGCACAATAGGTTCGTAACCATCAAGCAGGAAGATAAAGAGAGGAAGACGGGAAAGACAAAAAAATGGGAAGAATACAGGGAGAAAGGGCAAAGGGAGAATTCTCCCCCCCAAAAAAACCAACAAAAGTTACATTTGATGTCTCGGGACTCGTAGCAACTTCCTCGCATAGGGAAAAACCTGAACAAGACCCAAGGAAGGATAGGCCTATGGACTTGGAAGATGTAGGATCCTCCCTGCCGTGAGAAGAATATGATCTGGTCCCCCTGTGAGGTCCTCCACAGGACAATCAGGAAAACCCTCCTATCAAAAATAGGGTTTTGTCTTCCTTAAATCCATCTGCTGATTCATTTTGCAATGTGAATTCAAAGTTAGTGATTCCGAACTTAAGATCTGATACTGTAAGTGGGGGGGATGTCAACTGCAAGGTGAAGGACACTTTTCGGTCTACTGAGACGCCTGTATACCTTCATTTGTCTACTTTATTTGATTTGAACTTAATTCTGAACCGCTCTATTTTAATTTTCTGCTTCAGAGATATAGATGAGATAAGTAGCAATATCTCCAGTGTGTACCTAGAGCAAGGCCTAGGAACAACAAAGACAAAAGTCTGGTTTAATTCTAAAACAATTGTAAAACTGATTCTAGCTATCTCTGAACAATTACAGCGCAGAGGCATTGATCAGATTCCGGTTTGGGGTAAAGACTCGCATTTGTTTAGACAGCAGCCCCCTTCTATTCCATTCCTGAATGGAAGTAACATACTCCACTGGCGAGACCCTCCCTCTTCCTCCCTGGAAAATGTTAGGGTTTCTCTCTCTCAGGGAGAAAGGGGGGTGAAGCTTGTGGAAGATGCCCTTGTCAACTTTTGGATCCTAAGGAGGATAATTGGAGTTGGTTGGCAGGAGCCCAAAATAGCACCTGGGTAAAGGGGAAGTTAACACAACCATGTCTTTAACTGTAAATTCCAGGTGGTCTCTTGGAATGCTGCAGGAATAGAAAATCATTTCGGAAAATTAGATTATATCTGTTCCCTTCAGGCTGATTTAATCTGCATTCAAGAGACCTTTGTTTTTTAGTCCTTTTTAAATCTTTATTGATTTTATCACTTATTGGTGGTTTTAATAGGAATGTATGCTTCAAATGTATAATTACATCACCCAGTAGGATTACAAACTGAGAAATAAGTCATTGGGGCGGAGATATGTAGGCATTTTTTAGTAGCATCTTAGGTTGAATGCACTTTAAATACAGCAGATTGGTATTGTATTGTTCTGTATTACAAATTTGCACGGCAGTAACCCGGATGCTTCGAATGTTATGTTTGATCCATCTTAAAATTTACATAGAGGGAGAGGTTTCAAAACTCTTGATACAGGCTATGAAAGGATATATTTTGATTTAAGACTTTTTAGATTCGAAGATATTAAATATTTATTGGTCTTATTATTAATTGGGGCATTTAATGTGATTGTATTTTTAATTGATTTATCCTTCCATAAATTTATTGTTTGGTATGGGATTAGCACCGCGAATTAGGTTTGAGGGGTCGAGAATCTAAGTCATTTTATAGAAATCTCCTTTTATGATTGCTGATTTATCTATCATGGCATTGAACAGCATTCTATGTTAAGATTATTGGTAGCGGTCTGGCTGTACTGATTGTTATAGATTACCGTGTTCTCACATCTTATATTGATTTTATCCCTATTCTATGTATTGTATTTGATGATTTTCTTACATGTGTATCTCCTCGGAGTTCCAAATCATGAACTAAAATAATAAATAAAGGGAGGAGGTGAGGATTGTATAATGCAGCACACATGAAAAGAGGAAACAACGAGGAGAAATAAAGATATTTCTCCTCGTTATGCCAGCCCTGGAGAGGCGCACAATTTTGACCACTCCCAGGTTTACAGAAACCTGTAAAAATTTCTCCTCGTTATGCCAGCCCTGGAGAGGCGCACAATTTTGACCACTCCCAGGTTTACAGAAACCTGTAAATCTTGGTTGCTGCGTGGGAACCCCCACCACAATGTCCACACTACAATTCCCTGATGCAGTGTAAGGCAACGCAGCAACTTGCTCTACTTTACACCATAGTAACAAGGCCATGTAAAGCCACACAAAATAGCTTTGCGTGGCCTTAAAGATATGGGCCTGCACTACGCACCACCAGTGTGTCACAAAAAGTGACACACCGGTGGCACACGGGGCTTGAAAGTATGTACTTTAGTTTATGTAGAAGTTCTTGCAGCTTTTGGAGAGAGAACTGTCTTTGCCTCCTGTATGACAGGTGTGAAATCCTTGCCTCGTTCCTTCTGTGAGGGACTGGACTAGACCAATTGCTACCTGTTTATGGTCCAACTAGCAGGCTACTGCTCTCCTGTGACTACAAGGCAATATTAAGTGTTCCAAAACAAAAATGAATAAAACAAATGTACATCACTGTAACTCTGTCACGACCTTCTCTAATGGCAGACTACTGAGCTCCTGACATTTTGATGTATCCCACACTCAAAAGCCTATTGAAGGGGCTTCACGCTGGCTGATAAATGAAGTAGTCATAATCAACTTATCACCTTGTATCTGCTCTAACCTGGATACATCTTGGAAGAATCCTGATGGTAGCAATCCAAAGGCAGCAGCAGTGAAATCGTACAACCCTTAACATGGCCCCTTTCCTGATTTTTTAAGCTTCCAACAGGTATTCCACAAAGCTGGGACCTCCAATGAAGATATTTTCTATACGTCTTAAGATACAGACAAGACTTGAAGTTCAAGAAAGCCTTCAAAGCCAAAGGGCATGTAGACGTGATCAGGCCCACCGTAGGGTAACGCAGATGCAGCATACCTGATCCTCTTCAAAGGCAAAGCAGGACCACAGATCACCAGCGGACTACTGAATAGTGAGCCGGTCACAAAGCGAACCACCTGCCAACAGAATGACAGTGGGATTGTAGGGTTGTTACTCCCATGTGCTGAAGTCAGCATCCTTGTGCTGTGTCTGTGATGACGCCTCAACAGCAAAATGATTCGAGGCGCCATGAGTGGATCACTTAACCACAGGGGGAGAGGAGGAGGGCCGGGATATGGCAAGGGTGTTGCCTGTGCTGCAGAGAAAGGCCAATGCTCAATTCCCATTACACGCTCTGGGGCCCTCTTAAATGCCCTCCAACAACTTGGCCAGCTACTGACTGAATGTAAGGTTGCACATTTTTCAGCTCTGGGGACAGAGGTGTTCTGCATCTGTTTTAGACCCTGCCTTCTTTGTGGCTTAGTGAGGCCCCTTTCCACACCTGATCTGGTCAGCAGAAACACAACTCTCCACATGGAATTGGGCTGCCGTTGGAGAAGTATCAGCATCTCTGAATTACAAAAGGGAGAATTACCAGCCCACTGAGACAGAGAAATACAACATGACTGGGCTTGACGTTTCAATGCTGCACAATTTGGCTAGAGAAGATGAGACAAACTAGGGGGGCCACCTCAGAGGCCTGCCCATTGCCTGGGTCATAGACTCCCCACCTGTCATACCTGCTACACCAGCGCAACTGTCACCATATGAGACTCCCCATTTGTACCTGGATTATTATGGCAATTGTCTCTTTTAGGAATAGGAGAGAACCATCAGTCAGAGAGGCGTTAACTGTAAAATTAGCAAAAAAGGACACAGAACCCCAGAAGAAGGGCGTGTTTCAAACAATCTTCCACAATGGTACTGTTCCTTTATAATTGCTAGTAGCACCATGTCTCATTTACAAAATTTATATCGAGCTTGTTCTTCGATCTGTTCTGACAATCTTCAATTAGTTGTGGAATGGAGGGGATGCTCGGAAATGTATGTGTAATGATGCTCAGCTTCTGGTGTCCTCATCACAACCTTCTTGCTGGTCCTGGGATGTAAGCAAGATTATCTGTTATCTTTAATCCAAAAGTAAAAGTTTGAAGTTGTACTTTTTGTGGGGGGAAGGAGATTTGCACATAGAGATTGCTGCCAACCTGTGAGGTGAACAGCCAACTTTGAAAATACTGCATGGATCATAAAATTCCCAGGTGTGTAGCTGTTAGAATGTGCACTCTGTATGCCCTGTGGTTAAACCGTGCCCCAGAATATCATCTGTTAAACCTATCTTCTAAAAACGCTAGAGAATTGTTAGTTTAGCTCAGTGCTTAATTTGTAAATAAAAACGCGACAGAGCCAGCGTCCTCCTCTTAAACAAGCGGCTGCTGCAATTAACTGTGGGAAGACGGAATACTGAGGCAGCGTAATCCTGAAGCCATCTCGTGCCTCTTCAATACATTTAAAGCCAGCTCTGCCCCTTCAGCTCACTCTTGCAGCTTTCTGGTTTCTCCCATTGTGACGCTTTTCCGTTTTTCTCTTCCTCCATCGTTCCCATATGTGTCTTTTGCTCACAATAAATGCTTGAAGCAGAAAAATAAGTGCCGCCCCCCAAAAATAAGTGCCGATGCCCTCCACCGGAAACAACAAGCAGAAATTAAGCACTGCTAGAGTTCTGTGATACCATATCACACAAGGAAAAGGGCTCACCAAGTTGGGCATGAATGGTCCGAAATGGCGACGGCCATGTTAGTGAAGGAGTGGCTACATTCAAAAGTCACATGATATTAAAAGCAAGCATGATATTTGTGGAGCGGGCAGATTACACTGTAATCACAGTAAGCACGTCCACAAAGCGTTATTCCAATTGTGTTATTGATTCACACTATACAAAAATCCTAACCCTAGAGTGCGACACAATTTGAACTTATCATTCACTGTATGTTGAGGCGTCCACTGTGAAACTTTCCATTGCTTCATTTGTGTTCCCCTGTATGTTTGTCAGTAAAACATTCTGAGCAATATTAAATCAAATTTAGAAGACAGTTTAACTGGTTAGTGTCTAAAATGTTTGCAGAGGAATCGAAATTCTGAGAGTTGCAGTAAACACAGCAACCCAACAAGGTTCGCAATCACAAGATTCAGCAGGTTGAACCTGCAGGATTTACCATGGCAAGACCAAGTGATGGATTCTGTGCATTCAGAATCTGGGGCAGTACCGAATCTGTGTGTAATTCCTCAAGTTCCAGAGGGATTCTCAGAGTGGGAGATATCTACCAGGTTAGGTAAATGTCAGTATTTACCATATGTAATAACAACCCCAACCTTTCCTGATCCACCCTTAATCAGTGCCTCACATGTGTGACTTTGCGCGGTTATGATCTTAATCGTTTCTTCCAGTTACTAGCAAAAAGTGAAGAGAGATGGAGGCAAGTTGTGGGGAAATAAAATTAGTAGGTTTTTACTTTTTTACATCTTTTCTCACAAAAGTTTCTACACTTGCAGAAACCCTGCAAACCTGGGCCAGATCAAAAGTGATTTTCCTTTTACTCCAAACTGGTGCCCACGCAGAACAAGAATGCATGAGTAGCGATTTTACTCCAAGTCAACTACATATTTCTTTTAAACATATTCCGGGAGAAATGCACACATTAGGAGAATAATATATTACTGGAAACAGGCAATGACATACACAATGTCTCGGCTCCTATGTCAAATCTTATAATTGCAGGAAAACAAATTTGTGTGGAACTGAGTTGTTAAGTCGGTTTTAGATCAAGGGACAAAGCACTGGATAGTAGATGGAACCTTCCGCAGTGAGTAGAACAAGCTGCGAAAGTGAAATAATATGGAAGAACGAGAAGAAATGATATCCTTTGGAAAACGGATATCGTCCTTACAAAATTCTGTGCGCAGCTTGTTAAATACAAATATTATCTGTAAATATAATGGACATCTATCTGTTTTAAAGAGGGCTTTTTTTTCTAAGTAATGAAGTGCCCGATTCGTGTGTCGGTGCTTAATTTGTACGTGTATTTGCGTCTGAGGAGTATCACTCATTTGTGGGCACTGGAACGTATTTCTTATCTGTACAATGACCAATGAGAGCGAAAGGCAGAACAAGGAGAAAGGAGGGAAAGAAATACATGAAAGAACTGTAAAGGGAGAGAGACAGAACTAAAAAGAACAGGCGGAGGTGTGATAACGTGACAGGGAGTGGATGGTGGTGGAAAAAGCATTCAGCAGGTGGAATGTCGAATTAAAATTGGTCAGTTTAGTTGATGACAGACTGGCATTTGGTGACACCAGCTGGAGACCCCTAAGAAACAATTTGTTTACCTGCACTTGCGTTTTTGCTGGGAAAAATTGCACACAAAAGGAGCAGAGTGGCACCGAAATTACTACAAATAGGAAAACCACATTAAATAAAAATAAAAATACTTGATGAAGATGAAGTCAAGACGTCATCGACATTTTATAGGAAGATTATTGATCAAAAGTGAACTTTTGATTGCCACTGAAAAATGCTGTGTTCATTTTGCTTTTAAATGAAGAAATGAGCATCACTAGAGGCGATTATTATATATATATATAAAAAAAAACACGTCAGCTCCTCTTTCTTAAGTAATGGAGAACCTTTCCATTAAATTGCGTTTAAATAGAAAATGTTAAGCCATGTCATCTCTGTAAGACTTGGTACAGTTATGCCTACAACAGATTTAGATCACCCTCCTTACTTTAAAGTTTTCAGACTGCCCCCCCTTCTTTCTCTTTCTCTTTCCTGTCTATTTGCTCTCTTTGCTTCAGTTAACTGAGCATTATAATGCTGTATTTACAATGGAAGCTGTATTCACTCATTGGAGACTACTGCAAGAAAACAATTACGGGTGAGGTTCGGATGTTTGGAAAAACTATTGTTTAATGTTATTGCATATATTTATGACATCCTACTTTAAAAACATTAGTGCATTGAGACATGTAATAACTCCTGTGGTGTACATGCGCGTCAAGTGGAAATGTACGCAAAACACTGAAAAGCAATAAAGACCCAGCAACACAACTTTAAGAATATGGTGCAGGGTTAGGTACATTTTTGGAATTTTGAAATTGTTCATGTTTGCCAGATTATTCAGCACAAACAAAATATCATCGTAGCTAGTATATTGAGCATCAGAATTTTGCGAAAGAAAGTGTGTAGAGGTTTACTATATTATTATTATATATAACTAAGGTACATGTTCTATGAGGTTTGTGTAGCACAATATTTCTGCCTCAATGTCTTTATATTACAGCTGCAGGGCCCTATCAGATTGCTACTTTTTGAGAGTTAGGCCTCGGGAATAGAGCACCAGTTGTACAATCAGGTTAGCATTTCACTCCTCCTATAAGAAGTACTGGGGAACTTGGCCATCCATTAAGCTTATTGTTTTCAGTGGAGAGCAGCAAAATTATAATAAAAAAAATCTGAGCCCCTCTAATGTAACTTTAGAAGTTCTGATGTGTTTTGGCAATGAGTTAATTTCCATTCAAGGATACAGGCTTAGAAGATTAAGGAAGGAAGGAAGGATTTGGCAAAACAAAAATACATTGTGTATCCCTGGGACCCAGATTGTTGTGTAGAGGAGGCAAATACGCTGAGACACACTGTACATTGCGTTCCTAGTTAGGGATAGTTATGTAGCCATGACTAAACCTGCAAAGGACAAAGGAGAAGGGAAGCATTCTGTTTGCAAGGGGCTTTGCGTATGGTGGGAGGCTCGTCTGATGTGCCCTCGCTGGCATGCGGAAGAATACACATCTCTGGCATATTGGCGGTGGGCTAGAGAAGAGGTGGCAAGGCAGAAGGTCAAAGGGGAGAAGCATCTCCCACAATGCAACGTGAGGTTTTGAAGGAAGGCAAGGAAATTGAAGAAGGGAAGATGATTCAGGATAGGAAAGACTGGGGGGGCAATAATAAGTGAGCAAAGACTGGGAGGAAAAACAAATGATGTCTTGGAGGTGGCGGCTTTGAAACTCTGCACTGAAAAGGGCAAGTGATTCCCTTCCTCTGTCAGTGAAACCTTTACATTGACGGCCACTTTGGGCAACATCAGAAGAGCGGGATTGTGTGCCCGAACAATGGCCGCGGTGGCTTTGATTACAACAAGCTCCCCTAAGCCCCCCGAGTTCCTTCCCCTTCTGGTCTCTTTGAGGCTTGCCGACAATGGCCCAGCCTGCTGCAGGACTCCTCGCAGTTGGGGCAAGCAAACAATGCGGCCCGGGGCTTACAGGATTCTTCAGCAGGGCCCTGGTTGCTGCGGAGAAGCTCCCTCCGTCCTGCAAAGCTGCCTCGTTGCTCCAGGCAGTGTTTTTTCCGTCCCCTTATGTTTGACAGACACTGAGCCACAATAATCTCTCCTCCTCTCGGCCCCGAGGGGGAACAACATTTGTGAAACTGATTTTTACAAAATGTTTTGACCCCATTTCCCCCAGTGCCCTCTCCCCAGCTCTTTGGCGGTATCAGTGTCACATAATTAAATCAGCTTCCTTTTCGGCCCCGCTTCCTGCTAATTGTTTGCTCACAGCCAGGATTAGGGGCTCAGAATTATATCCCACTTTCATTCTTTGAGAATCTCCTTTAAAGGGCTGTTGCCTCTACTTTGTCTTGGCCAAACACTTGCCCCTCCACTTAACCAGCTTCAATACAATGACTAGCCAGAGAAAGCTGCCCTTGTAAAACTGCAGCGCTGAAAACTGCATAGCCATTTAACCCAACATATACAACAACCCTATCTAGCCATAGAATAATGGTCAAATGTATTTAACCATTTATGTGGAATGTTTTTTTTTACTTGAATAAGTATAGCCTGATCCTTATGGAACAAACCACATATATTTTATGTTTTAAAATAAGAGTGCGTAGAAATCTATCTATCTATCTATCTATATTTCTATATTTCTATCTATCTATCCATAGATCGACTATCGATGACATTAACTTACGCCAGTAAATTATGCTATTGTGGCTGTGTAGAAAGAACGTTCACCATTACCCTTTCTATCATTTATATAAATCTGCAATAAAAAGTATATGGACAGATTCAAAGAATAATACCATGTATACCTATTCAATTTCACAGACGGGGTGAGGCCACATAACTCATTAAGTAGTAAGAAAAATTGAATAATACGCCTTATTTGTGTAGCTATTATTGCACTGTGTATTGTCCCATCTCACTGACTGGCCTTGGAGTGCTTTAATCAAAAACACTTAAATATAAAAGCAACGTTTGAAATCGAAATAGTCTGTGTAACTGAACATAAAGCACACTTTTCAAACTGTAACAGAGGAGGTAGGAATATTTAATAAAACGTAACTATTTTCTTATGAAAGTAAAACGCTGAGATCCTTGTTAAGGAGCACAGAAATGTAATTACTACAATATTTTCTCAGTCAAATAACGAAGAAAACAATATTATGTTAATCCAGACTGGGCGAAGTGTTAGAAAGGGGGCCTGTGGTGGAACTAAATGACATTAAGGAAGTGATCGTGAGTTTGCTGTGCGCTCCTGCAGCTCTCGGCAATTGTCACTCCTGGTTGTGCAGGATGTGTTTCCCTCCTTTACTTATTGGTGCTGCTATATTTGGATGATTGATCCCTGGGCGCTGCTACATTTTGGATGATTGATCCCATGGTGTTGCCTTCTCTTTTGCAAAAGCGCCTCATTCGCTTTGTACACAGCCGCAATCTGTTTCATACTTAACATTCTGGTTTGAGAAACATGAAATTCACTTGAAGCAGATTTGACTCATTCATCGATTCATCCTAGCCTCAGTGAGAGACTGTTTTTCACCGAGCTATAGTAGAAATGACAGCTTCCAAGACAGATATATTACAAAAATGACTAGAACTGAATAGCACAAAGTGTGGAGAACATAATATTCTACTGTGCACAAACATTCCAAAAACGGACCTTTAAAAATGCAGGGCTATAAATAGTTTACAAATGTTGCAAAAATTCTGTGAATATATGAGTAATTTACAGAATGTAGGCTTTCCAGAATAGTAAACCTCGTCACTAATACGGACCCTTCGTCTATCTGTCCATCCATCTATCCACCGACCCATTCATCCATCCATCCACACATCATCATACATGTTTTATGGTTTGTATGTTCCTATTTCACGTTTTTACTAGTAATGTTTAAAAACGGCAAAATGCGGGGTTGTCGTTACCAGTGAATTGCAAGTTAAATTTAACAGTAAACTATAAACAAAATACTTTTAAATTGAATGCACTTAAAAATTAAATTACAACTTTTCTGCGTATCTAAATTATTTCTCAAACTTTTTAATAGCATCTACTGCATGATGTTAACAAATTATTACTGTAAAAATCTGTCCTAAAGTATTAGGAAAAATAGACGTATGTGATTATTGGGCATTATGGATTTATGTTTTGAAGACGTTCGCATGCCACTCAGCCTTGTATCCCATCATTTTTAGTCACCAAATTGTCTGTGTGGCGTTCTAGTAACTTAATGCACAGAGATAGGTTTAATGTAAATGCGCATCTTTATGTCGATACATTACTGTGCATATGTGCATTTTGGTCAAAATAAGCCATCATGGAGTTCTTCTAAGATAATAAAACAAGAAATCGAAAGGAAAATGGTTTGTAAAGATTATCCAACTCTAAAATACTTTAAAAAACACAATGGCTGTGTGCCATAATATGAGATATTAGCTTCAATGCACGTTTCGCTAATTTATGGGAAATGTTCGATACCTGCAACTTATCATTTGCAAGTCAGGGTACATGTTAGATTTCAAACAGAGGGGAGTCTAAATATGTTGTAATGTAATACAAAAATATATCATAGTACCTCACATGTACATTACCAACCAATTGTGCTGTTTCTGGTTCTTGGTGTATTTGCAGGTCCTGTGGGTTTGTCAGTTGTAAACAGCCGCCATTGATGCAGAATTCAGTTGCAAGGCAAATCAGAACACAATGGGAACTGACATATTTTAAAATATACCTAGGCTGAGCTATTATTGTTTGATGTCATCAGCGATGCTTATGTAAATGCTGGTTGCAAGGTGGAAGGAATTCATTCTGTTTTGTATAGTGTTTCATACCGTATATTATTTTCTGATGTCTGGGTGCTATAACAACCCTTTGTTCTTGTACCCCAATATAATTATATTCAATTTAGCAATCCAGGGAAAATGAATTCCTCAGATGGGACTCGTAGCATTCAGACTCTTGAATTGCATGTCACACTGTATATTAGCAGCAAACCACGGGATAATTCGGAACATCCCAATAAGAAAACAAAACAAAAACACAATAACAGAATTAGAAATATGCTATTGTCCTGGAAGCATAGGTCTGTCAGTTGAAGGAGCCACCGGTGTTTCTCGGGCAGGGCATGAAACTGCGTGTGGGACAGAATTTTTGTGCCTCTTTAGAATTTAACCATTTATCAGCACAATGCTTACTCTAATCTTTGCCTGTCCGCTTCTCGCTTCAGCTCTTCTGTTGTAGTCCTGCCTAATTCAGTTTCATTCAAAGTTATTCGTTTCCAGGCCGAGCTTGGAAAGGGGCTTTAAACAAAAGAAAATGGCCCTAGATTCCTCACGGCGAAACCGAGGCAGTGCAGTGGAACTTCCGCTCGCGACAAATACGACAACTATGCCAGAGACATCACCCCTGTCTGTAGTGACAGAGTCAAGGCAACGGCGTGACATTACTCAAGTCGACGAGGAGCATCACATTCAAATGCTGTGATGTTGCGTATCTGTGGTGTGGGGTGGGTTAGAGACCTCACACAGGTAGGAGAAAATCAGTCAAATTGCAGAGATAATTGGTGATTTCAAATAAGTGTACCAACGACATCACACTTCACAAAACCACCCAGGTACGTTGTGACACGCAGAGGTGTGTTAGAGACATCACATAGATATGCCTGGCATTGAGTAGATCACAGAAGAGGCGGCAGGTAAATACTATACTGATATAGATCTATTTTTTTAGTTCAGTACTTCCGGTTATGAAGAAGCACAGAAACGGATCATTTTAAGGGCATTGTTATTCAATCACTTCAATAGTATTATGATACACTTTCAATAACAGACGCAACGTAGCAGTGGTTGTTAACAAAAGCTGTTTTCCACATTGAAAAGTCATGCAGGAATTCCAGGCTGCTGAGAGCCTCTCAGGGCAGTGCTTTGCTGTACATCCAGCTCAAAATGTTACCATTAGGAAGTTAATCAGCATTTTCTGTTCGAAAGAGAGAGGGTTTGAAAGAAAAAGATCTGGTGGTAATACTAACCAAGTTTCCCCTTTGAAATACTGCTTCCCACTCACGTTAGTACACCCATTCACTTTCCACTGTGAAAAATGGGTTTGTGCACCAAAGGCCTGACTTTATTTCTTCGCGTTTGTCACTTGTTAGTGGTTTCAGGTTTTTACCTTCCTTGGTTTATGAAGAGGAAGAGAAGGGAGAAAAAGTGTAGGACACAGTCATTGCCGTTGGCATTGTGGAACAAACTATGCATAATGTCAAAGAGAGGCGCAAACTTTATATGCCCGTGCTCACAGGCAAATCTTCGGTGCACGCAAAAGTGTCACGCAACCAACTCAATTGTTATTTTTCCAAAATAAATAGTACAACTGAATGAAGCTCGCAATTCCATTGATACTCTGGGCGAATATTTTTCATCACATGTTTAAGTGAAAAAAACAGGCAATTCACTTTTTGATCGAAAGATTACTTCATTTAGTAGCTTAGTGTATAGGTCCGACTTCTACAGGTAGCAAACTGCTCCCTTAAGTGGTTAAAATGGCTAATCTCACTCGCCAGTGTTCGTGTGTGTGGTGTTGCTAGGTATGTGTTGTCAAGGAATGATATTATGACGAGTGGTTCCAAGTTAGAATGTATGAATAACAGTTGAGCAGTTGGGCTCTTATTTATACTTTTTTAACGCTGCATTTGTGTAATTTTTTGACTCAAAAGCGGCGTAAACTCACAAAATATAGGGGCATAGATCTACTGTTTGCACCGAATTAGCGTCATTTTTTAAAACTTTAATTCGGTGCAAAACTAACTCCATATTTATACTTTGGCGCTAGACCCGTCTAGCGCCAAATTTATGGAGTTAAAATAATTTTTTGGACTTACCTTAATGAGATGCAAGGTAGGCGTTCCCGTGCAAACAATGACTCTATTGCCTTAACACCATATTTATACTCCCGTGCACAAATGGTGCACGGGAGGAAGGAGGGGTCAAAAAATAGTGCAAAGCTTGCTTTGCCCTATTTTTTAACGCCTGGGTCAGGGCAGGCGTTAGGGGACCTGTGGGCCTATTTCCATGGTGGAACATGCCCCAGGGACACCCCCACCCACACCAGAGGGACAGCGGAGGATGGGGGACCCCAGCCCAGGTAAGTACAGGTAATTTTTTTTTTTTTTAAGTGCCATAGTGGGCCCTGAAATGGGGCACCATACATGGTACAGGGTGCAGTGGCCATGCCCAGGGGACCCTGGTCCCCTGTTCTGGCCATTGGGGTGGTGGGCACGACTCCTGTCTTTTCCAAGACAGGAGTCATGTGGTATGGATGGTTTTGCATCAGAAAATGACATGTTAAATTAATTTTTTTCACTCTAACCTGCCTAACGTCATTTTTTGGTGCAAAACCCCCTTCTTCCATACAGCCTACCCCAACCGACTACTTTTTTTTTTACACTAGCCTACCCTTTGCACCGGCTTGCACCATTCCATAAATATGGTGCCCGGCTGGTGCACAGAAATGGTGCAAGCCAGTGCTAAACCTTTTGGTGCAAACTGCGTTAGTGCAGTTTTGTCCCAAAAAGTATAAATCAGGGCCATAATTGTATTTTGTAAGTTGGCGCCGCTTTTGCGTCAAACAATTACGCAAATGCGTCTCTAACAAAGTATAAATACGGGCCTTTGATGCGATCCTGATGTAGCTAAGACGCCCTTGCCTACTCTTTCCTCTTATTAGAAATAAATACCACTCTTTACTGAACTGCAGCACCCTCATTCGTTACAGTGCGCAATGTATGTTTTAGCATACTATGCTTTCTTGTGCGTGAAACAGGTTTCATGGTTGCAAAACTGGGTGGTAAAGGGCACTGGATCGGGTGGTTTATTATGTATGCGTTTGTGTACTGATTTAGCAGCATTTGAAGTAGGCAAGGTATAACATTAGTATCTAATATATTTTATACAATATAACCTTTACTAACCATAAGTAAATAAAAAAAAAACAAATGTCCTCTACGCTGGAGTCCCCATTGCAAACAGCCCCCATCAAATATCCAATATTTTAGCTAATCTGTGATCAATTTCACTTTCAATATTTTTATGCAAAATATTTCACATTATTGCTTTTGAGTAAAGACAGAAACTGATTCACGTTCCTTTGCAGACCAAACAGAGAGGGAGCTCAAGCTTATTTATGGAAATGCTGTATTAATTTACTTGCATCTTTATTGCATTAAGTAGCTTTTACACAAAATCTGTTTTTAGAGGCTAAGTCTCTTCATTTAGTTCGGAAAAGAATAATAACCAAACACTCAAGATAGTTAAGAAGAATATTGCGGAATGGCCTTTTTCATCTCTGGCAGTCTGGCTAAGTTAGATTTCCTAAAACTACTTCCCACGCCGTCATTGGTCAAAGAATCGCATGGTGGCATTTAGTCCAATGAAAGTAGAACGCCAAATCTAAGAATTTACTAGCACACAGTTCACATGGGGATGATTGGCTACTCTTCTCTTTTTCCCGTCATTGGGTTTGCCAGGTATCAATATTGTTGCGGCTTATACTCCAGTCAGTGCATCCATTGTCTTCTTCTGGGAAGGTCATTCTCACACATTCTACGTTATACATTGTATTCCTAGTTAGTACATCATAATCTAGCAAGCAGTTCTCATGAGAAATAATTTCAGCTATGGGCATTTGATCAATACAGTGGAAAATCACAATTTAATTCTCTAAGCAGTCATTTTATAAATAACCTTAGCTATGCAACTTGAGGCTGCAACTAGGCCCCAGACTTTGCTAGGTTATGGCCTATGATTAATAAAGATAATACATAATACATTATCCCTGCATTAATCAAAACATAAGCTCAACATTTTACATTAATAAGTATGCTTCGTGAACACTGGCGGCCACTCAAGTAAGCGCAATTTCAAATGTGTGCATTATTTTTCTACTTTAACCCCTTTTCTATGCAAATTAAACACTCAGAATACATGAATATTCAGTAGTAAAATTCAGCGTTAATAGACAGAACTCACTGACAACTGCGAATTACCTCCAATTATAACTGCATTTCTCTGGGTCCCTGTTTAGTTACAAAACAGGTTGGGAGCGCAGATGCCCCCTCCCCCCAAGAAGATGCACACAAAAACAGTGGCCCACAAATGCTGCCTGCTTGCCTCACCCCCTCAATCCACTGTCCGTCCTGCTTACTTTGTGGGGTGGTGACCTGCTGACTGCTTCCCTTGAGGTCTGCAACTTGGGTAGCCCAGCTCCTGGGAACCATTTGATGGACCTGGAAGAGCAAGGCGGCCTGCCACTTGGGTGCTGACACACACTACCAACTGCCCTTCGCTGGCAGCGGAGCCCTTGAGGATGAGCCACTCTGCCAATAGGTGAGACAACCTTTGGTGACTTCCCCTCCCTAGACGAGGTACAGCTTTGACCACTCCCAAGTACTACTGTCAGAGGAGGCCAGTCTCTGGCTTAGTGACCTACCCACTCCCCGCGCTTTGGGAGCCAAAGCTGTATCTCCTCCTGCAGGCATACTCTTGTGATGTCCTCCCCAAAGCCCTCTGTCCAACTACTCTTCTCGGACGCCGTTGCACAGCACTGACCCATGGCTGCACCAAATACCTTGCCTACTGTGGACCTTCTCCAGTGCTTCCCAGCTCAACTCCAGAATCCACAATTGAGCGTATCCTGAGAGAGGTCACAGTAGTTGGCCACCGACTAGAGGGTATGGACACTTAGATCTCAAATCTCACAGCAACATTAAATCTATTCGCACTGACACTGCCGCCTTCCAGGACAGAGTGGAGGGAGTGGAGCGGAGGCTAACGGCAGTGGAAGATCACCTTAATACTGCCCTGGACAGAGATCAAGAACTTTTATATCTGCGGGGTAAGCTTATGGACTTGGAGGTCCGAAGCTGCAGAGAAAATGTCAGTTTGTTGGCTTCACCGGAGTGCGCTGAAGGGGCAGACACCAAGGACTTTCTCAAAGGCCTCTTGCCCTCCCTCACCGGGTTCACCTTCTCCCCCTGATGGAACTCCAGCATGCCCACCACCTAAGCCCTGTGTGCCAGAGCACACCAGATTGGCCATGTTCCATCATCTCTTGCTTTCTCCATCATGAACAAGCATGTCAACTCTTGACTGCGACCCGAACCTATGGCCCACATGACTATGAAGGACATGAAATCTGCGTGCAGTTGATTTCTCCCAGGAGAGCAATACCAGCAGGAAGGCATTTCTGGCCCTCCAGCCCTGACTCCGCAAGATGGACATCAAATTTGGCCCATTCGAACCCAGAAGGATTTGGATTACGAAAGATGTCAGGTCCAAAAATTTCTATGACCCGGACACCCTCATCCTTTTCCTGGATGGACTAGAGGAACAACATATGGACCTGGCCCTGGCGGATTCAGCGACTGCACCTCACTCCTCTCCTTGACTGCCTGCCGAGATTGTGCCCAGCAGTTGCTGGTACCCTGATGATGCCCATGCAAGAGGCAGGGATGTGGAGAGACCAGCCAGATCCCAAGGTGACAGTACATGGCCATCAGGGCGGTGACAGCATTCAGGAATGATTACAGCTGGGACAAGTTCAGCTCCCTATTGAAGCCTCAAAATCCAAACGGCTGACCTGAACTTTGCTGTGATGTCCAATGCAACCGTGGAGGGCTAACCCAGTACTGTTAAGCTCCAGAAGCCTGATTATTATGCATAACTTTTGTACTTGCTTGATTACCCCCCTTGCTTCAGGCCCTCTTTTTGCCTGCATGTTCACCACGTCTTTATATTATATTATACATCTGCATTCCGTTATGTTCTTCATCATAATGTTGTTTCATGTAAGGACACATATATGCATTCGTATGGTTAAAAGACATGGGGGGTTATTCCAACTTTGGAGGAAGTGGTAATCCGTCCCAAAAGTGACGGTAAAGTGACGGATATACCACCAGCCGTATTACGAGTCCATTATATCCTATGGAACTCGTAATACGGCTGGTGGTAAATCCGTCACATTTGGGACGGATTACCACCTCCTCCAAAGTTGGAATAACCCCCATGGTGTTCTAAAGATGTTCTATGCTGTTCTCTAATGTTTTATGATAATGTTTGCTGGCCTTTGCCTTGTCACATAACTGCCCCCCTCTTGCCCCATCCGACCTAGAGTCATGGTGCACCTGACAACGAGGACTCATGGACACAGCCCCCTCCTCCCACAACCTATTCATTCATCATGCCCTCAACAGTTTCTTCCTCTGCCCCTCCCCTTATGACCCCTGGCATGCTGACACCCGAAGCCTAGACCCGCCGTTCACAGCCTCTAGCCCTTTTTAGGGCACCCGCATTAAATATCAATCACTTCCCCATCTCCTATCCCTCACCTGCAACATCCTTTTCTAACTACCCCTACTGAGGAGCTCATCTGCTGAATCAGTGACACCCTTTCCACCCCCCCTTCCCTGTATTCCTTGCGCCTGGGCGTTCTCCTCTCCCCTTGCGGTACCTGATTCCCTCGATGGGTGACAACCTCTGCCCACACTGATGGAGCCCCCAACCCCGGGCTTTCCTCCTCTCTGCAGGTTGTGTCCTAGAATGTCCATGGCTTGGCGCACTATATCAAGGATCAGAAGGTGCTCTCTTACCTGCACACGAAACGGGTGGATGTGGTCCTACTTTAAGAGCCCCACCTCTCCCACCTAAAGTCAGAGAAGTTGCCCGCCATCAGACACAACGGATCTTGGCTCCCCCCAGGAAATGCAGAGTAGCATTCCTTATTTGCAAGTACATCCCTGCCACTATTCTTAAGACCCAATCAGACCCACCTGGCCATTACGTCTTTACCAAATTGAACGTTGGTGAACAGACGATCTGTGTAGGCTCTGTATATGCCCCTAAGGTCAATAAGCACCCCTTCCTGCTACAGCTTAACATTCTTCTTATGGAAATTGGGTCTTCCCAATTATTACTAGGAGGAGACTGGAACCTGGCGCGCGATACTGTACTGAATCGCACTGGCCCACTCGACTTAGCCAACAACGTAGAAAGAGCCTTCCTGGTGGACCTACTCGCAGACCACAGTCTGGTGAACCACTGGTGGCTTGTGCACCCAGAGGACAAAGAGTACAACTGCATGGCACACACTCCAGGTTGGATTACTTTCTGGTCTCTCATCACCTGGTGGCTCGTAACCGAGACTCCCAGATATCAGAGGCAGTGCTCTCCATCCATTCTCCCATCCTAATTTCCCTGGTCCTCAGCCTCGTCTCGCCAGGCTGGACCAATAGCACTTGAACGTGTCCCAATAGCGCACACCCCAGTGTAAGACCCAGCTAGCAGCTAACGTCTCCATGTACCTGGAGAACAACAAAGGGTCAGTGTCCTCTCATGAAGTGCTATGGGCGGCAGTGAAGACAACCATCCTAGGCTAACTTATGAAGGATGCAGCCCTGGCCAAAGCCCAGGGGGCGATAGGTCAGATAGACCTGGAGGGAGAGATAGCGACCCTCATGCGCCTTTAGGCACGCAACTATCGCTTCCTGCTTGCTGCCAACAGGAACAGACCTCAATGCATTGTTCACGTTCAAAGTTGAATATGCCCTCAAAAGGCTCAGAGGCCGCCATTATGAGCAAAGCGAGAAAACAGGCCTTCTAGCGGTCCAGCTCCATCAGCAGGAAGCGGAACTTGCCACCCCTACCATACACTCGACAGACAGCACACTCTTACCCACCCGCAAGATATTGTTAATGACTTTGTGGGTTTCTACTGGACCCTTTACACCCCGGAACGAGCAATTGACATAGCGCACTTGGAGACCTTTCTCGCCGGTATCCATGTTCCCAGCCTCAAAGACTCTGGCAGGAAGCTGCTTGACGGGGAAATCAGTAAAGCTAAGATTGTGCATGCCATATCCAACCTTCTCTGCAAAAAGGCCCCTGGGGAGGTCGATTTCCGCACAGAATTTTATAAATGGGCTAGTGAAGGTGCTGTTGACTCCCTTTATGATGCCTTCCACGAGTCGGATCGGATGGGCTCCCTCAGTGCAATTTCCAATAAAGCCATGCTAATGGTCCTTTCTAAGCCTGGGAGGGACCCTCTACCCCGCAGAAGTTACCGGACCATCTCCCTCCTCAATGGGGACATTTAAGATGGTTGCGAGCATCTTGGCAGCCCGCTTCCGCATGGTGATCCCATTCTTGATTTATCAGGTTTGCATTGTCCCTGGCCTCTCTTCCAGGAATCCCCTTCACACCCTCGCCTATACCTTGTGGGCAGCCAAAGGCCAACAGGCCGCAGCCCTCGCCCCCTATCCCACTCTTCCTGCATGCTCAGAAGGCGTTCAACCAGATCGACTGGGAATATCTTTTCACGAAACTGCATAGGTTTGGCATGGAGGACAGCTTCATAGCCGAGGTCCGCTTGCTTTATGACTCCCCAACCACTCAGGTAAACTGCGGTGGCTTCATCTCAGATACATTCCAAAGTCTCAGGGAGCCCTGGCAAGGCTGCCCTCTATCGCCCCTGCTGTTTCTTTTGGCTATGAAGCCCCTAGCGGGCTCCCTATGCCAATCCCCACTCATCTCCAGGATTCCTATCCCGGGAGGCAAACCTACGGTTTACCTCTAAGCAGATGATATACTTCTCACACTCATTGATCTACCTCATTCCCTCATGGCCTTGATGGGTCTCATTGACAAATTTGCAGGGTTGTCAGGTTATTGCGTAAACTTGGACAAAAAGCATGTCACAGCAATATCCTGGTACCCTTTCTGCTGGAAATCTTCACATCTTAAGTACTTGAGGATTCTTGTTAACAGGGGTTGAGACTGCATGGTGGCTGACAACCTTGATCCCCTGATCGCACGCACAAAATCTGACTTTGAAAAATTGTCACATTTTGGGCTCTCCACGTGGGGTAGAGTATAGGCTGTCGGCATGGTGATTCTGCCATGATTTACATATGTTCTCGGAATGCTGCCTCTTCTGGCCCCTCTCTCACTAGTTTGGTCCGTGGACAAATGTTTCCACTCTTTCATCTGGGGAACGACCCGACCCCACTTTGCTCACTCATGTGGAGGCATGGACCTCCCCTCATTCGAATACTACGCCCTCGCCCTCCATCTCTCCCAACTGTGCTATGTGCTTCCCGGGCCTCCGGACCCACCACAATGGACTGACACAGAATGCACTCTTCTGTCCTCTCGACAGGGCCCATCCCCACTATATGCCGGAGCCGCTCCTGAACCCCACTTGGATAACCCGGTCTTGCAAGCTATGTTGCAATCCTGGAGGTGGGATCACTGTCTCCATGAATACGCACCCTTGTGGGGTAACGCCAGCCCGCGTATAGGAGGGAAGGCCTCCTTTTGGACACAGTGACATTCGGCAGTAATCACTGGTATGAGCCAAGTTGTTGAGGGGGCGACATCAAATCCTTTGCACAATTACATGAAGAGTCCAACCTCCCACCTCAGCAGTTGTGGAGATACCTAAGACTATGACACTGCCTCAATCAACACCTAGGTGCAGGCCCCTGGCACCTACAAACCTCGCCGGTAGTGGCCTATCTCAGGATGTGGGACCACTTTCGAGTAGTGATGTTCGGCTTCTTTAGCCTCCTTATCTGCCACCTTTTCTCCTCCCCTCTCCTCGCCAACCCCCATACTAAATGGCAGACTAGGCAACAGGCAGAATATGAAGAGAAGGAATGGGCTGAGTTAGTAGAGGCCCTCAATCGCAGGGCAAGGGAGGCATTATTGAAATTCTGCCTCTTTAAAAGGCTACACAAATGGTACAGGACTCCATGCAACTGGCCTTCTGCCCCATGCCAACTGCTGCCACTGCCATGCTCTCTGATACAGCCCTTCTGGACTGCGGTGCAGTCCATTCTTCTGGAGACTCTGCCAGGTAGGCTTCCCCTATCCTGCACCTTGATCATCCTGCATGACACTGGGGAAAGGGTTGACCTATCACATCCCCAGCGCTGCCTTCTGCACACTGCTATTGCTAGGGCAAAGATATGTACTCCTTCATTGATATTCCCCAACGTCACCCACACATCAAGAGATGTGTTTTTAGCTGCTTCACACTAACGCATTATCCACAACCTCCAGGACCGTGCTGAAGTATTCCTCCAAATATGGACCCTCTTTCTCTGGGGTTTTGCGGGAACAGGTGACAGTGACACCACCCTCCTCTGCCCTGATGTGTCCCATTACTCCCCATATCCCCCTCCCTAGGAGCATACTATACTATACTATACTATACTATACTATACTATACTATACTATACTATACTACACTACATTATGCCAGTCACCCCTACTGCACCCCCTCCACCACTGATAGGCATTATGGTACAGGATCTTGACTAAATAAATGTATATCTAGACCCTCGGTGTGACCCACGGTTCCTAGGACCCCTGCACGAACAAGGTGAAACAACTTCCTCTTCATTTTGCTTTGTATGATCTTCAGTGCTATCACCCTCTGCTATATTGTGCTGTCTTGCTGTCCTTTACCCCAATTTGTATCCCAGATTCTGTTATAATCTGTAAAAACCTTAATAAAGAAATATAAAACAAAAAATAAATGTGATATTCCACTATAAACAGTCCAGACAAGTCTTTTAATATCTTCTCTTAGTTTCTGAATATCTTGAACTTCGAGAGACGTGTGTTTTGGGGGATGGGATGGCAAACACGAACACACTTCCTCAGTCAGTCGAGTACCAAAGCATCCTTGAGCAACATATCCCCGACCCAAACAGAAGAAGAGTGGGAACTAAGCTGCAATCTTTTCGACAAACATTTGTAAGTGTGGTATCTCCGTTTTGGAAAAGTGTCTGAATTTTAGTGATCGATCTTCCTTTCATCCATATGGAACTCTATTTTCACTTTTTTGCAGTTGTATAGCGTGATCTTGGCTCAGGGGCATTAGAGCACTTTACATGAGCACCAGAATACAATACATAAGATCCGATTTGGTTTTTAAGGTACAGGGAAATTTAAGTGATTTTACCAGACTCGCAAGATGTTGAGCAGGTGCGGAGAATCTAACCTGATCACTACGTACACAGTTAGCTGCCCTAGCCGTTAGACCGAAGCTCCTCCTCTTTCTTCTTTTACCTCCCCCTTTCTCAGTGGCTATACCATAGGAAATTGTGTCAGCCGTGCCCAGTTCCAAAACAGTACTCGGAGGTGATGAGGGTAGAGAGGGACAGGATTAATTTCTACTCACGTAGATCTTTGCAGGTACTTTGACTGTGAGAACTTGAACAAGTTCCCCATGGCAGGGAGGAAGGGAAAAAAATCTGAGAATTATAGAAACTCAGGAATTTATGCAAATCTTATACATGCGCTTGGTGGATGAGGCGCGTGTTAAGATGTTTTGGAGCTCTTATGAACACATCTAGGCCCATATTTATACTTTTTTAGCGCCAGATTTGCGTCGTTTTTTGACGCAAAATCGGCGCAAATTTACAAATTACAATTGTATTTTGTAAATTTGCTCCGATTTTGAGTAAAAAAATGACGTAAATGCGGCGCTAAAAAAAGTATAAATATGGGCCCTAATGTCCAACAACAGTGCAATGTTGTGGTTATCAATACTGAATAAGCACATTGTCTGTGTAGTAGTTGACCATAGACTTTTAGTCTAAGTCCAGGAGCACCTGACTGAGGGGGTCATTACGACCTTAGCGGGCGGCATCAGCCGCCCGCCAAGATCTGACCGCCGTGTGGCCGCCAATGCGGCCGCACCCCCGCCGCGGCCATTTGGAGATCCCCGCTGGTTTCCACCCGCCGGCCCAGCGGGGATCACGGCTGCAAGATAGGAGCCGGCTCCAAATGGAGCCGGCGGTGTTGCGGCCGTGCGACGGGTGCAGTTGCACCCGTCGCGCTTTTCACTGTCTGCATAGCAGACAGTGAAAAGCTCCATGGGGCCTGTCAGGGGGCGGGGCCAGGGGCCCCACGACTCCCCGTTCCGCCAGCCTTTTCCTGGCGGTGCAAACCGCCAGAAAAAGGCTGGCGGTCGCGGACTCGTAATCCATTGGGCAGCGCTGCAAGCAGCGCTGCCCAGGCGGATTATCACCGCCGGGGCAAAAGTGGCGGAATACCGCCGGCCCCGGCGGTACGGCCGCAGCGCTTCCGCTGCGGTCGTAATACGCCTGGAAGCACCGCCAGCCTGTTGGCGGTGCTGCCGTCATTTTAGCCTTGGCGGTCTCGTACCGCCAGGGTCAAAATGACCCCCTGAATGTGTTTTTGAGGTATACTGGGCACTTCTCTGCCTGAGCCCATATCACAACCCCTCAATGTCTGGTGGTTCGTAGTCTCTCAGGACTCCAAAGAGTTTCGACCAGTGGGGTAGGAGGTTAGGGCACTGCTGTGTTGGTCAAACACAACCTCAGCCAGAGCATGACACTCTAAGTATGAATTCCCTCATGGTAGATGCCAGCGGGCTAGGACGGAGGGCAACATTGTAGTTGGAATGCACAGTGCAGGTGGTCCTAGAAGGCATCTCCTTTTGTGCTAGAGAGATAGTGACTTTGTCCAGTCGGACAACACAATGACTGTCTACATTAGCAGGCTGGAGTGACTTGTTCCATCACAAGCCTGTATTTCAGGTGATTTCCTCTGTAGAAGCCACTCTATTAAACCTTGGGAAGCAATATTTGGGGAATAAGTTGACGGACAGAGACTTTTTTCCAGCTTCCCATGATATGACTATTTGGCCTAGGCTTTTTAATGTCTATGTCACAGTTTCAAGGAATCTTGTCTAGAACGCTTTAACTACCAGCATTATGTACAGATGTCAAGGTTCTGTTTATAATTCCAGAGCCACACACTTGGTAGTAATGTAGAGTACCTTTGCCTAGAATTCAATGGCTAGACTGCCCCCTATAACTACTTCTGTTCTCTCATGCTCATGTCCCAACTCTAGGATCGTAGAAAGGCAATATCAGGTGGTGACATTGCTTGCTACTACTTTGGCCATTAAAAAAGATGGATACTTTCCCACAGTGTCTGTTGGTTGTCCTGGCATGTACATTTTCCTAAGTCCTGTACCCTCTGTATTTGGGTCATTCATATACTCCATCTCCCAGAACCATCTTGCTGTCAGTCTAGACACTGAGAGGATCAGACCATCCTTGGACATGTGCCATATTGTGCACCTGCATATATTTTATTCATCGGCATAATCATCATTAGAGATGTCACATGGATCTTACCATGCTACTTTGCTATGCTTGTTTTAAGAGGTTCCAACGTCAAATGTGCTGAAATACCACCAAATTAATAATCAAATCATATATTTTACAGATGTTTGGACCTGACCTCTACTTTAATGGCGTATTTTAAAGTTCTTGTTAAGAATCTTAAACATCTTAAATTTTATGACAAGACCGGAGGCTCATATTATGCTTTTCTTTTCTTGTTTAATTCAATAGCAGCTGCAGTAAAGAACTACAATTCCCATGAGGCAACAGAAAATTGGCCAATTGGAATAAACAAGTAGTCATCACTACTACACCAATCACCAACAGGCTGGCCCTATAATACGACTCTTGACTGAGAACAGCCCTCTTTTCTTGCTGCTCGCTGTCAAGATAAGTATTTTTTCATTCATTATATTGAAAATATCTGCATTGTTTCAGTTTATTGGTCGTTACACTTTTATTTATGTCTGACTACGCGCGTTATATTATCGCGCTTCATTTCAGTTTCGAGTCGGCGTCTAGCCGCATATCGTCCCCGCAGCGCGTTCGCTCTGCCAAATGTTCGTTTTTATCGTTTTCTCTTCAGCGCGACTGCCATTTTGCCTCTGCGGTCGCGGTGAAGAGACAGAGTGTATTTTAACCTCCTCACCTCAGCAAATTGGGGTTTCATCCATTTCCTTGATGCCGGCTCCGGTTTTCAGCCGCCGGACTTTCTGACAGCTCCTTTTACTCTGCCAGTTGCCCAGCCTTCATTTCCTTGTGTTTTCCCCGCCCATAGGCGGAGACTAGTGCCTCTGCGGCTAGCCTGAAGAAATTTGAACCCTTTCCTCACCATTCTCTGTCTCCTTCAGATTTTTTGCTATCAATACTCCTTTATTATGGATAGTTCTCCATTTTCTCATGCTGCCACGGAGGAGAAGGAGATGATGAAAGAAAATCTTAATGATTTTATTCAAACATCAGTGGAACAAGCAGTCTCTGCTTCTTTAGATAAATTATCTAAGACATTAGAAAATTCGGTTGTACAATTAATGTCCAAAACGATTTTGGCCCACTCTGCGGGGGAAAGCAGAGAGCTTCAGGGAATTTTAAAAAACAATAAAACAATGCTTTTGAGTGGTGATGATCCCTCACACAAGGCAGAGGATGTGGTTCCTCAGAGGCCTCCCTTAAGGGAGGGGATACTTTCTAAAAAATCGTCAAAAAAATGCGCATCCAAAACAAAGCATATTACTCCCATAGTAATTTCAAATGTTTTGGAAACTGATGACGCGCATGATAATTACCTGGATTTGGATCTTTCCGACAAAGAAAATAGAGACTCCGTCTCTTCTTCTCCTCCTCCTAAAAAAGCAAAAACACAAGCCCTTTTGGGTTCTAAAGCAAACAAAGTTATGGACGCAGAGGGTGATCCCATGTTTGATCCCAACGACATCCAGCGTCCACACTCTACCGAGTGGCTACCTGCGGATCATGTGGCAGAATATTTGACCTCGAGATTATGTTCCCCCCTTGACAAACAGGTCAGGTCAAAGCTCAGGTCAGAATGTCCCCGTCCTTCCCTTCCTTCAAAGATTACAACGACTCCTATTATTGACAGACCCACGAAAAGGAGTGGACAAGGCCTGATCTACCTGCCAGGATAAGCTTTTGGATGTGGTGGGCAATTTGTCCTGTATTTTTGATATGGCAGAAGCAGCCCGTTTGGATAATGCTGTTTTGGATCCTGTTGAACTATCATTGTGGGTGCAACGGGCCGTTTGTTTATTGGGGAACGCTAATTGCGCTATAACCCACGAACGTAGAAAAGGATTGTTGCTTAAGCTGGATCCTAAGCTTGTCAGTTTGGCAACCTCAGACCCGGGGGTCAAAGCGGAAGGTTTCCTATTTGGGGACTCATTCAACAAAGAACTCAGCAAATAGGTTGCCACGTTCGCTTCTCTGGACAAAGCCCAGCAATCTTTAAAAAATATGTTTTCCAGTCGGGTTTTCTCCAGGGCCGGCAGAGGCAGGAACCGCTTTGCCGGCCGATCGTACAGTAACCAAGGTTCCCGTGGTGCCTACTCCAGCTCCTACCAACAATACAAACCTCAGTTTTATCCCCAAAAGAATTGAGGATTCAGGAACAGGGGCAACAGAGGCTCCAGATTCTCTTCCCAACTCGGTAAGTCATTCCATTACTATTCCGTGGGAGGTCGTCTTGCTTTGTTCCTTCCAAAATGGCAGTCTCTTACAGCAGACCCTTGGGTTTTTAACACAGTTCAGGGTTACACTATAGAGCTTTACTCGGAGCCTTTTCAGTCAAACTTTCCTCATCCGCCCCAGTTCTCGTCGGAAATGGAAAACATGATTTCCACGGAAATTCAATCACTTCTCCAAAAACAAGCTATTGTCCCTTGTTCCCTCGATCCTTCGGGGTTTGTCAGTTCAGTCTTTCTAGTCCAAAAGAAAAACAAGAAGATGCGTCCTGTGATCAATCTCAAACTCTTCAACCAATTTGTAGTTTTCCGTCACTTCAAGATGGAAACCATCTTACATCTCAGAGATTCTCTTCTACAAGGCGACTGGATGGTGTGTTTAGACCTCCAGGATGCTTATCTCACTGTTCCTATGCATCCAACTTCAAGAAAGTTTTTGCAGTTCCAATGGCACAGTCAAATGTATCATTTTTCGTCCCTTCCTTTCGGTCTATCTTCCGCCCCTTGGTGTTTCACAAAATGAATGAAACCAGTGGTAGCCTCCCTCAGAGCTCGGGGAGTCAGACATCCTCCTTATGAACCAAAATCATTCAACTCTTCTCAATCACGTTCATTTAACCTCTTCGCTTCTCTCAGATCTAGGCTTCATTATCAACGACGAGAAGTCTTCCCTGGTTCCAGTCCAAAGAATTGAGTTCTTAGGTTTCCTAGTGGATTCCGTTTCCACCATCCTTCTTCTGACATCAGCAAAAATAAAGTCTATCAAGTCAGAAATTCTTCAGACTTTACGCAGTTTTCGCCTTTCCATCAGATCCCTAGCAAGAATAGTAGGCCTTCTATCCTCTTCAATCCAGGCCATTTTTCCATGCCCATTACATTATTGAGCTCTCCAAAGACTAAAGATTCGTCATCTTCAAAGAGGGTTGGCTTATTCGGATTCCGTTATCCTAGATCAAGACTTTCGTACAGAGCTGCAATGGTGGATAGACCATTTAGATGCTTGGAACGGCAGGGCTATCTTCGCATCGGCCCCAGATCTTGTATTAGAATCAGATGCGAGTCTGCTGGGTTGGGGAGCTAGGTGTGGTCCAATCTCGACTGGAGGCACATGGTCTCTAGAGGAGACCAAGTTGCACATAAATTGTTTAGAGATGCTTGCCGGGTCCTTTGCGATCAAAAGTCTTGCAAGAGACTGGGTTTGTTGTTCAGTTCTTCTCAGGATGGACAATATTTCAGCGGTTCGTTACATAAACCACTTAGGAGGAACAAAATCCAAATCTTTAGCAGAATTAGCGAAAGGGTTTTGGGATTTTTGTCTTCAAAACAAAATATCAGTCCAAGCAGAGTACTTACCAGGCAATCTCAATACGGTGGCAGATTGGCAATCTCGTTATTTTCGAGAATCAAGCGACTGGAAACTTCATCACAAGGTCTTCCAATCCATCTTCCGCAATCTCAATACGGTGGCAGATTGGCAATCGTGTTATTTCTGAGACTCAAGCGACTGGAAACTTCATCACAAGGTCTTCCAATCCATCTTCGCAGAAGGGGGCCTTTTCGCGTAGATCTTTTCACTTTCTGCCTCAACGCGCAACTTCCGCAATTTTTCAGCTGGTGTCCGGATCCCTAGGCGTTAGCCTTCGATGCTTTTTCTCAGGATTGGTCAACCTCCCTCAACTATGCCTTCCCTCCTTTCATAATGATTGCGCGTCTGTTAGCGCAGGTTCGTCGTCAACAAGCTACATTGGTCCTCATTACTCCTTTTTGGCAGTCCTAAGTGTGGTTTCCCACTCTTCTGGAACTATCAATCAAACCACTGTTTCTTATCCCCTCCTTTCCGGATCTACTCTCCAGTCCCCTCGGTCTTCCTCACCCCCCCATCCTAGACAATCTCCTAACCCTTTCAGTATGGAAAATATGAGGGAATCATGCTCTTTCCCTTCTATTTCGACAGAGGCTTCAAACCTCATGAACTTTCCTGGGCTCCAGGAATGAAAAAGGTGTGTAGATCAGCCTGGTCCCTCTGGCATAGCTGGTGTTTGGGAAAACACATTGATCCCGTTACAGCAGATGTAACTTTCATAGTCAATTTTCTTGCAGCAGAAGCAAGTAAAGGTAAGACTTACCGTACTATTAATTCTTATAGGTCTGCTATTTCTTCTTCACACATTTACAGCAACGGAAAACCAATCGGAGAACACCCTTTAGTGTGTCGCCTTTTAAAGTGAGTAAAATGTTCCAATTCTCCTAAGCCTAAATACAATTCTTTATGGGATCTAAATGTTGTCTTTAATTTGTTTATGTCTTGGCCGGACAATGAGTTGCTACCTCTCAAAAAATTATCGGCCAAGCTGACCATGTTGCTATGCCTTGTTTCTTTTAACCGTTTTTCTGATGTTAGAGCATTAGACATTACAGCACTATATTTACCCCAATTGGTGTTCTATTCAATGTTCACAGATGTACAAAAACTGGTCTTTCCTCAGTCTTTTATCCTTATTTTCCAGAGCACCCTAAATTATGTGTGGGCCAATGTTCAAAAGTCTACGAACATCAGACAGACGATTTGAGAACTTCCTCTGCGTCCCAACTCCTTATCTCTTTCAGAAAACCTTTCAATCCTGTATCCTCTCCTACTCTGGCTCGTTGGGTCAGATGGATTATGAATTTGGCAGGTATTGATACTTCCGCTTTCGGGGCCCATTCCGCTAGGGGAGCTATGGCTTCCAAAGCCTTTTCGGCTGGTTCCCGTCTGGAGGACATTCTCAGATCGGCTGACTGGTCTAATGATAATGTGTTCAAAGTGTTTTATTGCAAACCTGTTCACCATGCTTCTCTAGATGTTATTGATTTGCTTTAAAATAGCATAATAGGAGCCTCCGCTCTTGTCATAAAATGTAGATTTTCCTAGTAAATTTATGAAGGAAAGTCTTAATTTTATTAAAGACACGGAGGCGAGTATTATCCCACCTCTACAAATTCTAATGCTTATTTTTTGTTCCCTCCCAGCAACATCTTCAACAACTCCACAAACTTCCTCTTAAGGATTTCTACGTTCACCACCACGTTTCTGGTGCCGCCTCACCTGCAGCGTTTGAATCCAACTTTCCGGATCCCAGTGTTCAAGATCTACCACGTTCTATTTCTGGGCTGTTCTCAGTCAAGATGCGTATTATAGGGCCCGCCTGTTGGTGATTGGTGTATTAGTGATGACTACTTGTTTATTCCCATTGGCCAATTTTCTGTTGCCTCATGGGAATTGTAGTTCTTGACTACAGCTGCTGTTGAATTAAACAAGAAAAGAAAAGCATAATACTGGCTTCCGTGTCTTTAATAAAATTAAGACTTTCCTTCATAAATTTACTAGGAAAATCTACATTAACTGTTAAATGGAGAGGGTCTGTCATTTTGCTCTATTCTTATCTTAAGACTCCATGCAATGAGGAAAGTTATCCTATTTATGCCAAATTACATTGCAAACATTACTGAACAATTTCTCCCAAGCTTTTCCATTGATCAATTCACACAAATATATTTGTACATTAGCACTGACTGACCATTGCAAAAACGCACACAAAGCAGGTTCAGTATTGTAACCAGCAGGGGAAACTACAAACATACAAACAACAGTTAAATTACAGTCACCACAACATTTCTGTATGTGTTTCTGTTTGACTTTTGGCATGTCTAATCCACACAATGAGGCCAGCCGTCATACTGGAAGTAAAGTCTGACTGACCTCAATAAACACCATTTGTGTGGCAGGACCAACGCACTGTGTTGTGGGGTCATCTCAAAATGTTTTTATTAAAATTATCCTTTTTATGCCAATTTTAGTTAAAATTGTAACCTACCTGTGATAAATTAATCTTTCTTTGCTTGTCCACTCGCCTGTTAGAGCGGGGAGGGGTGGGGGTGCCAATTTGCGGGTGTAGCAGTCTAGTTATTAGGACACTAGACTACTTAAGGCAGATGAAACATTACCCTGACAAATTCATTGCAGGAGAGCAGCTGTTGTTGTTGAGGGCATATCGAAGTGTTTTTGTTTACTAAAATTGTCCTTTTTATGCCAATTTTAGTTAAAATTGTAACTTACCTGTGCTGCACTAATGTTCCTTCACTGATCCACTCGCCTGTTACAGTGAGGGAGGAGTTTCCATTATTAGGAATTAGCAGTCTAGTTGTTGGAGCACTGGACCACTTAAGGCTGATGAAAGCGTGACAGCACCAAATTCATAGCAGGCGAGTAGCTGTTGTTGTTGGGGGCATCTTGAAATCTTTTTTATTAAAATTATCCTTTTCATGACAATTTTCATTAAAATTGTAACCTACCTGTGCTGCATTGATCTTCCTTCGATGGTCCACTCACCTGTAAGAGAGGGGGGGGGCATTTTGGGAAATTAGCAGTCTAGTTGTTAGGACACTAGACTACTTAAGGCTGATGAAAATGCGACCACATTGCATTTATTGCGGGTGATTAGCTGTTGGAGGAACCTTGAAGTGCTTTTATTAAAATTATCCTTTGTAGGCCAATGTTAGTAAAAATTCTTACCTACCTGTGCTGCATTAATCTTTCTTCTTTGGTCCACGCGCCTGTTCAAATCGGGGGGGGCTGCCAATTTGGAGAATTAGCAGTCTAGTTGTTAGGTCGCTAGAATACTTAAGGCAGATGAAAGTGCGCCCACGCCAAATTCATTGCAGGCGAGTACCTGTTGTTGGGGGTATCACAAAGTGTTTTTATTAAAATTATCATTTTTATGCCAATTTAGTAAAAATTTTAACCTACTTATGCTGCATTAATCCTCCTTCGCTGGTCCACTCGCAAAGCAGGGGAGCCAAATTTTGGGGAATTAGCAGTCTACTTGTAAGGACACTAGAATACTTAAGGCAGATGAAAGAGCGAGCTCGCCTAATTCATTGCAGGCGAGTAGCTGTTGTTGTTGGGGGCATCTCAAGTCTTTTAATTATAGTTATCCTTTTTATGCCAATTTTAGTTAAAATTGTAACTTACCTATGCTGCATTAATCTTCTTTCATTAGTCCACTCGCCTGATAGCCCGGGGGCCACCATTATGGGGAATTAGCAGTTTAGTTGTTAGGACCTAGACTACTTAAGGCAGATGAAAGCATGATCCTGCCGAATTCATTGCAAACGAGCAGCTGTTGTTGTTGGGGGCATCTCAAAGAGTGTTTATTAAAATTATCCTTTTTCTGCCAATTTTAGTTAAAATTGTAACCTACCTGTGCTGCATTAATCTTCCTTCACTGGTCCACTCGCCTGTTAGAGTGGGGGAGGGGTTGCCTTTTCGGGGAATTAGCAGTCTAGTTGTTAGAACACTAGTCTACTTAAGGCTGATGAAAGCTTGACAGCACCAAATTCATTGCAGGTGAGTAGCTGTTGTTATTTGGGGTATCTTGAATTTATTTTTTTATTAAAATAATCATTTTCCTGCCAATTTTAGTTAAAATTGTACCCTACCTGTGCTGCATTAATCTTCCTTCATTGGTCCACTCACCTGTAAGAGCAGGGGCCATTTTGGGGAATTAGCAGTCTAGTTGGTGAGACACTAGACTACTTAAGGCTGATGGAAATGCGACCGCACTGAAAACATTGCGGGTGTGTAGCTGTTGGAGGCATCTTGTAGTGCTTTTACTAAAATTATCCTTTGTAGGCCAATGTTAGTTAAAATTCAGATTTTCCTAACTTTAGTGAAGGAAAGTCTAGATTTTATTAAAGACACGGAGGCGAGTATTATGCTTCCTTTTCTTGCTTTATTATCAATAGCAGCCAAGATAAACACGCAACAAGAACTACATATCCCATGAATCAAGAAAAAATATATGTCATACATGAAGTCATAAACAAATAACCAATAGAAAACGCCCAACCCCAATAACTGTCTTAACTGCGAGCAACAAGTCCTCTTTTCTTGCGAGAGCAGGTCAAGGTGAACGAAACAGAGGAATAATAACCAAAATAATAGAAAAGGCCATCAATAGCGTAAAAAGTTATTTTGCAAAGTCCAGGGCTGATGGAGGAAACGGATTCAGGAGGTCCCCATACCAACCGGAAAGCATTAAACGTTGATGGTGAAGAATGCCAGAAGGAGAGACCTCCTGAGGAAGGGTCTTGGAAACTAAAGAAACATCTTCAAGACGAAGCGAGTGGAGCAGGGGGAGCCGGCACTGGAATAGAAATGGGAGGGTTAATAAAAGCGGTGGGATAATACTCACCTCCGTGTCTTTAATAAAATCTAGACTTTCCTTCACTAAAGCTAGGAAAATCTGAATTTTATTACAAGAACGGAGGCTCCTATTATGCTTGTTTAAAGCATGTTAATAACAGAATCAGCCACAGAAGAAATTGGTTTACAATAAAAAGTTCTAAAAGTGGAAACATTAGACCAGTCTGCTGATCTAAGAATGTCCTCCAAACGAGCCCCAGCCCAGAGGGCCTTAGAAGCCATAGCACCTCTGGTGGAATGTGCTCCAAAGGAACTGGTATCAATACCCGCAAGGGTCAAAACCCATTTAACCCATTGAGCAAGGGTAGGGGAAGAGACAGGTTTATGAGGTTTAGAGAAAGAAATAAGCAACTGGGGAGAGGAGGACCTTCTTAAATCTGCGGTTTTTGCAATGTAAACTTTTAAACAGTTACCAACACAGAGTTTAGGATGCCAAGGAAAATACGGGTAATGAATCACAGAAATATTCGTCTTTGTCCTTCTATGAACTCTGAAAGACACATTAGTAGGAGAAAACTGGACGGAGGATACATCCAAAGCTCTAACATCGGAAACACGTTTCAAAGAAACTAAGCATAGCAACATAGTTAACTTTGCTGAAAGGCATTTCAGCGAGAGCAATTCGTTATTGAGCCAAGAGTTAAACAAATTTAAAACCAAATTCACATCCCATAAATGATTATATCTAGAAGCAGGGGGATTGGAAAATCTTACTCCCTTCAAAAGACGGCACACCAAAGGATGTTCACCAACAGGTTTCCCATCAATTTGAATATGTTCGGCAGAAATAGCAGATCTATAAGTATTTACTGTTCTGTATGCTTTTCCCTGGGAAGCTAGGGACGCAAAAAAATTAACGACTAAAGTCACATCGGCTGAAAAAGGTTTTGAATTCCTGTCCAAGCACCAGCCACACCAGACCAACCAGGCAGGCTTGAAAGCCTTAGTCGTTCCTGGAGCCCAAGAGTGGCGGATGTACTGGGCAGCTTCCTCCGAAATTCCGGGGGTTCTCCAGGCTGACCCGAAATCTTCCATGCTACCAGAGTTAAGGCGTGGTCGAGAATCATATCGTGAGGACGACCCTCCGGATCGAGAAGGAGCTCTGGAAAGGGTGGGATTAGGACCGGAAAATCGATTGACAGTTCCAGAACTGAAGGGAACCAAGGTTGGGTTTGCCAAAAGGGAGTCATTAACACCAGGGAGGCTCGTTGACGACGAACTTGGGCCAGGACTCTGGCTATCATCATGAAAGGAGGAAAAGCATAGTTGAGATGGAAAGACCAATCCTGGAGAAAAGCGTCCGTAGCAAGAGCTTGAGGATCCGGTCTCCAGCTGTAAAACTTTGGGAGGTGAGAGTTCAATCGAGAAGCAGACAGATCTATCGTCATGGCACCAAATTTCGAAGAAAGTTTGTTGAACTCTAAAGGATGAAGACGCCAATCGCTGGAATCTTTTAGATGGCGTGAACACCAATCTGCTAATGTGTTCATTTTGCCCGGTAGATATTGTGCCCTGACCGATAATTTCCGAAGAAGGCAAAACTCCCAAAAGCTTTTGGCTAGATCCGCAAGAGGTTTGGATTTTGTTCCTCCAAGATGATTGATATACTTTACTGCGGAAATATTGTCCATCTTCAAAAGAATAGAGCAACTTACCTTGTCCTTTGCGAAAGTCTTTAGTGCAAAGGAACCTGCAAGCATCTCTAAACAATTGATGTGCAGTGCAGACTCCTTCTCTGACCATACGCCCCCAGTCGAGGCGTTGCCACATCTTGCGCCCCAACCTGTCTGACTTGCATCGGATTCTAATACTAGATCTGGGGCCGAAGGGAAAATTGCTCTCCCGTTCCATGCTTCCAAATGATCGAGCCACCACTGTATCTCTGCTCGAGAGTCCTGATCCAATTGAATTACATCCGAGTACCGAATACCTCTGCGGCGATGTCGAATCTTTAGCCTCTGAAGGGCTCTGTAATGTAAAGGACCTGGAAATATGGCCTGAATGGATGAGGCCAAGAGGCCTACAACCCTGCGAAAAACCCTGGAGTTGAAAATCATCTTTAGAGAGACCTGAGCCTTATCAAGGGTCGCGAAGGTAGAAACGTATTTACTGAGTTCCTTTATAAATGAGTCACCAAAAAGAAGACCATTAGCTTGCTGTCTTTCTTCTCTGGCGGCCAGGCTGCCCAATTTAGGGTCCATTTTAAGCAAAAGACTCTTTCATCTTTCCTGAGAAATAGCAGTGTTCGCATTGCGCAAAATGCAAACAGCCCGTTGGGCCCTGTTAGAAAGAGTAGCAGGGTCAATTTGTGAGCCTTCCAACCTGGCCTCTTCAGCCAAATCAAGAATTCTGGTCAGAGGACCAACCAAGTCTAAAAGTCTGTCCTGGCAAACGGACCACGCCCTATCAACCCCTTTCTTAGGATCTTTACCATATTTGGAGAAAAATAAAACCATATTCGGATCAATAACAGGAGTGGAAGTGATGCTGTGAGGAAGGGAGGGACGGGGACATTTAGACCGCAATTTGTTTCTCATGGATTTGTCCAAAGAGTGTCTTAAATGAAGCGAAACATATTCCGCCACATGTTCAGACGGGAACCATTCAGTAGAGTTTGGGTGGTGTATCAAAGTGGGATCAAATATTGGTTCCCCCAAAGCATCAAGAACAGTAAAATCATTTATATTTGAAGATAGGATCGAATCAGAAAGAGAATTGTTTTGCCTTTTCTCTAGAGGCCCTTGCCAGGGATCATCAAAACCCTGAGTATCATCGTTTTCCCCATCATCGTACTCCATATCTGTAGGAAAGTACCATCTTGCCTGGCATGTTACCCCCATATTTCACTGTATATATGTTGTTTTAGTTGTATGTGTCACTGGGACCCTGCCAGCCAGGGCCCCAGTGCTCATAAGTGTGCCCTGTATGTGTTACCTGTGTTATGACTAACTGTCTCACTGAGGCTCTGCTAACCAGAACCTCAGTGGTTATGCTCTCTCATTTCTTTCCAAATTGTCACTAACAGGCTAGTGACCCATTTCACCAATTTACATTGGCATACTGGAACACCCTTATAATTCCCTAGTATATGGTACTGAGGTAACCAGGGTATTGGGGTTCCAGGAGATCCCTATGGGCTGCAGCATTTGTTTTGCCACCCATAGGGAGCTCTGACAATTCTTACACAGGCCTGCCACTGCAGCCTGAGTGAAATAACGTCCACGTTATTTCACAGCCATTTACCACTGCACTTAAGTAACTTATAAGTCACTTATATGTCTAACCTTTACCTGGTAAAGGTTGGGTGCTAAGTTACTTAGTGTGTGGGCACCCTGGCACTAGCCAAGGTGCCCCCACATTGTTCAGGGCAAATTCCCCAGACTTTGTGAGTGCGGGGACACCATTACACGCGTGCACTACACATAGGTCACTACCTATGTGTAGCTTCACAATGGTAACTCCGAACATGGCCATGTAACATGTCGAAGATCATGGAATTGCCCCCCCAATGCCATCCTGGTATTGGGGAGACAATCCCATGATTCCCCGGGTCTCTAGCACAGACACGGGTACTGCCAAACTGCCTTTTCAGGGGTTCCACTGCTGCTGCTGCCAACCCCTCAGACAGGTTTCTGCCCTCCTGGGGTCCAACCAGGCTTGGCCCAGGAAGGCAGAACAAAGGACTTCCTCAGAGAGAGGGTGTTACACCCTCTCCCTTTGGAAAAAGGTGTTAAGTCAGGGGAGGAGTAGCCTCCCCCAGCCTCTGGAAATGCTTTCATGGGCACAGATGGTGCCCATTTCTGCATAAGCCAGTCTACACCGGTTCAGGGATCCCCCAGCCCTGCTCTGGCGCGAAACTGGACAAAGGAAAGGGGAGTGACCACTCCCCTGACCTGCACCTCCCCTGGGAGGTGCCCAGAGCTCCTCCAGTGTGCTCCAGACCTCTGCCATCTTGGAAACAGAGGTGCTGCTGGCACACTGGACTGCTCTGAGTGGCCAGTGCCAGCAGCTGATGTCAGAGACTCCTTCTGATAGGCTCCTTCAGGTGTTGCTAGCCTATCCTCTCTCCTAGGTAGCCAAACCTCCTTTTCTGGCTATTTAGGGTCTCTGCTTTGGGGAATTCTTCAGATAACGAATGCAAGAGCTCATCAGAGTTCCTCTGCATCTCTCTCTTCACCTTCTGCCAAGGAATCGACTGCTGACCGCGCTGGAAGCCTGCAAAACTGCAACAAAGTAGCAAAGACGACTACTGCGACCTTGTAACGCTGATCCTGCCGCCTTCTCGACTGTTTTCCTGGTGGTGCATGCTGTGGGGGGAGTCTGCCTCCTCTCTGCACTAGAAACTCGGAAGAAATCTCCCGTGGGTCGACGGAATCTTCCCCCTGCAACCGCAGGCACCAAAGAACTGCATCACTGGTCCTCTGGGTCTCCTCTCAGCACGACGAGCGAGGTCCCTTGAACTCAGCAACTCTGTCCAAGTGACTCCCATAGTCCAGTGACTCTTCTGTCCAAGTTTGGTGGAGGTAAGTCCTTGCCTCCCCACGCTAGACTGCATTGCTGGGAACCATGTGTTTTGCAGCTGCTCCAGCTCCTGCGCACTCACCGAGGATTTCCTTTGTGCACAGCCAAACCTGGGTCCCCAGCACTCTAACCTGCATTGCACGACCTCCTGAGTTGTCCTCCGGCTTCGTGGGACCCTCTTGTGCAACTTCGGGTGAGCTCCGGTTCACTCCACTTCGTAGTGCCTGTTCCGGCACTTCTGCGGGTGCTGCTTGCTTCTGAGTGGACGCCTTCTCTTGCTGGGCACCCCCTCTGTCTCCTCACACAGTTGGTGACATCCTGGTCCCTCCTGGGCCACAGCAGCATCCAAAAACCCTAACCACAACCTTTGCAGCTAGCAAGGCTTGTTGGCGGTCTTTCTGCACGGAAACACTTCTGTACGACTCTTCACGACGTGGGACATTCATCCTCCAAAGGGGAAGTTTCTAGCCTTTGTCGTTCTTGCAGAATCCACAGCTTCTACCATCCAGTAGCAGCTTCTTTGCACCCACAGCTGGCATTTCCTGGGCATCTGCCCACTCCCGACTTGATCGTGACTCTTGGAATTGGTCCCCTTGTTCCACAGGTACTCTCGTCAGGAAATCCATCATTGTTGCATTGCTGGTGTTGTTGTTTCTGGCAGAATTCCCCTATCACGACTTCTGTGCTCTTTGGGGAACTTAGGTGCACTTTGCACCCACTTTTCAGGGTCTTGGGGTGGGCTATTTTTCTAACCCTCACTGTTTCCTTACAGTCCCAGCGACCCTCTACAAGGTCACATAGGTTTGGGGTCCATTCGTGGTTCGCATTCCACTTCTAGAGTATATGGTTTGTGTTGCCCCTATCCCTATGTGCCCCCATTGCATTCTATTGTGACTATACATTGTTTGCACTGTTTTCTATTGCTATTACTGCATATTTTGGTATTGTGTACATATATCTTGTGTATATTTGCTATCCTCATACTGAGGGTACTCACTGAGATACTTTGGCATATTGTCATAAAAATAAAGTACCTTTATTTTTAGTATATCTGTGTATTGTGTTTTCTTGTGATATTGTGCATATGACACTAGTGGTACTGTAGGAGCTTCACTCGTCTCCTGGTTCAGCCTAAGCTGCTCTGCTAAGCTACCTTTTCTATCAGCCTAAGCTGCTAGACACCCCTCTACACTAATAAGGGGTACCTGGGCCTGGTGCAAGGTATAAGTACCCCTTGGTACTCACTACAAGCCAGTCCAGCCTCCTACATTGGTTGTGCAGCGGTGGGATAAGTACTTGCAACTACTTACCACTTTGTCATATTGTACTTTTCATAAGAGAAAAATATACAAAACAAGTTCAGTGTATGTACACCTAACCAAAAAGTTTTGCTTTTCTCCTCTCACTTCTTTGCTAAGTGCTGAAAAGTACCTCTAAAACTTACAAAAAGTTCTTAAAAAGTTTTTAAAGTTTTTTTTCTATTCTTTAAAAAGTTCTGAACCTTTTTCTTTCTTTTTCTGTCCCTTAAGCTCTTGTCTATCATGTCTGGTACAGGCCAAACTCTTGATCTGGCCAGCATAGCTTATGACAACCTTAGCTGGAAGGAAGCAAGGAGTCTCTGCATAGATAGAGGTTTAGGGGTAGGGAAGAATCCCTCAAGACAACTGTTAGTAAATATGCTCATTGAACAAGATAAGACCTTAGTTGGCACTTCTGGTGAGAAATTAGCTGATGGTTCCCACTCTGATTCTGGGGCACCCCTAGGAAAAGGGTTAGAAGGAAACCTTCCCAACCTTCCCCTTAGCAGGCCACCTAGCATGGCTGGTACATATGTGAGTTCCCATCACAGTAGGAGTGTTACTTCTGTAGGCCAGAATGTTAGAGTGCCATCTGTTAGGGACAGGTCTCCCTCTGTTCATTCACACCATTCTTCTGTGTCAAGGCATGCCCAACCCACCCTCCCTGAAGACAGATTGTTAGAAAGGGAACTCAATAGATTGAGAGTGGAAGAGTCCAGGCTGAAGCTTAAAAAGCAACAGCTGGATCTAGACAGGGAAGCATCTGACTTAGAAAAAGAAAGACAGAGGTTGGGGTTTGGCCCATATGGTGGCAGCAGCAGTATTCCCAATAGTCATCCTGCAAAAGAGCATGATTCTAGGAATCTGCACAAGATAGTTCCCCCTTACAAGGAGGGGGATGACATTAACAAGTGGTTTGCTGCACTTGAGAGGGCCTGTGTTGTTCAGGAGGTCCCTCAAAGGCAGTGGGCTGCTATCCTATGGCTATCTTTCAGTGGATAGGGTAGGGATAGGCTCCTTACTGTAAAGGAAAGTGATGCCAATAATTTTACAGTTCTTAAGAATGCACTCCTAGATGGTTATGGCTTAACCACTGAACAGTACAGGATGAAGTTCAGAGAAACCAAAAAGGAGTCTTCACAAGACTGGGTAGACTTTGTTGACCATTCAGTGAAGGCCTTGGAGGGGTGGTTACATGGCAGTAAAGTTTCTGACTATGAAAGCCTGTATAACTTAATCCTGATAGAGCATATACTTAATAATTGTGTGTCTGATTTGTTACACCAGTACCTGGTAGACTCTGATCTGACCTCTCCCCAAGAATTGGGAAAGAAGGCAGACAAATGGGTCGGAACAAGGGTGAACAGAAAAGTTCATACAGGGGGTGACAAGGATGGCAAGAAGAAGGATGGTAAGTCTTCTGACAAGGGTGGGGCCAAATCTAAAAATGAGTCTTCATCAGGCCCACAAAAACACTCTGGTGGGGGTGGTGGGTCCAAATCCTCTTCAAATCAAAACAAAGAAAATAAACCATGGTGCTATTTATGTAAAATAAAAGGCCATTGGACAACAGATCCCAGTTGTCCAAAGAAAAGCACCAAGCCTCCTACCACTACAACCCCTACTGCTACACCTAGTGCCCCTAGTAATAGCAGTGGTGGTGGGAACAAACCTACTAATAGCCAATCCAAGGGAGTAGCTGGGCTCACTTTTGGTAACTTAGTTAGGGTTGGTCTTGTTAGGGAGACCACAGAGGCTGTGCTAGTCTCAGAGGGGGCCATTGATTTGGCCACCTTGGTTGATTGTCCCCTTAATATGGATAAGTACAAGCAACTTCCCCTAATAAATGGTGTTGAGGTTCAGGCCTACAGGGACACAGGTGCCAGTGTTACCATGGTAATAGAGAAACTGGTCCACCCTGAACAACACCTACTTGGTCACCAGTACCAAGTAACCGATGCTCATAACAACACACTTAGCCACCCCATGGCTGTTGTAAATCTCAACTGGGGGGGGGGTTACTGGTCCAAAGAAAGTTGTGGTTGCCTCAGATTTACCTGTAGACTGTCTACTAGGAAATGATTTAGAGACATCAGCTTGGTCAGATGTGGAGTTGGAAGCCCATGCAGCAGTGCTGGGCATTCCAGGGCATATTTTTGCTTTAACCAGGGCTCAGGCCAAAAAGCAAAAAGGACAGGGTGACTTGGATCCTGGAAGAATGGACCAAGTGCTCCCTAAAGCTAGGGTTAGTAAAGGTAAAACACTACCTACTATCCATCCCTCTACAGTGGATTGAACTTCTGAGGAAGAAGAATTTCCACCCTGTGCAGAACCTACACCAGAGGAGCTGGAAGCAGACACTGCTGAGCTTTTGGGTGAAGGGGGGCCTGCCAGGGAGGAGCTGAGTGTGGCACAGCATACCTGTCCCACACTAGAGGGTCTAAGGCAGCAAGCTGTCAAACAAACAAATGGGGATGTCAGTGACTCTCACAGAGTTTACTGGGAGGATAACCTTTTGTACACTGAAGCAAGGGATCCAAAACCTGGAACTGCCAGGAGATTGGTGATTCCTCAGGAGTACAGAAAGTTCCTCCTAACTCTAGCCCATGACATTCCCTTAGCTGGACATTTGGGGCAAATGAAAACTTGGGACAGGCTTGTCCCCTTGTTTCATTGGCCTAGAATGTCAGAGGACACAAAGGAATTTTGTAAGTCCTGTGAAACCTGTCAAGCCACTGGCAAAACAGGTGGCACTCCAAAGGCACCCCTTATTCCACTGCCTGTGGTTGGGGTTCCCTTTGAAAGGGTAGGGGTTGACATAGTTGGCCCCCTTGACCCTCCTACTGCTTCAGGCAATAGGTTTATCTTGGTGGTAGTGGACCATGCCACCAGATATCCTGAAGCAATTCCTCTAAGGACCACTACAGCTCCTGCAGTGGCAAAAGCCCTCCTGGAAATCTTTTCCAGGGTGGGATTCCCAAAAGAGGTGGTATCAGACAGGGGAAGCAATTTCATGTCTGCTTACTTAAAGGCCATGTCGAAGGAATGTGGTGTGACATACAAGTTCACCACATCCTATCATCCACAAACAAATGGACTGGTTGAGAGGTTTAATAAAACTCTCAAAGGAATGATAATGGGACTCCCTGAAAAACTCCGCAGGAGATGGGATATCCTGTTACCTTGCCTCCTTTTTGCTTACAGGGAGCTATCCCAAAAAGGAGTGGGCTTCAGCCCCTTTGAACTCCTATTTGGACACCCTGTAAGAGGTCCTCTAACACTTGTGAAGGAGGGTTGGGAACAACCTTTAAAAGCTCCTAAGCAAGACATAGTGGACTATGTACTTGGCCTAAGATCTAGGATGGCTGAGTACATGAAAAAGGCCAGTAAAAACCTTCAGGCCAGCTAAGAGCTCCAAAAGCAATGGCATGACCAAAAAGGCTGTTTTGGTTCAGTACCAACCAGGGCAGAAAGTATGGGTCTTGGAGCCTCTGGCCCCAAGAGCACTCCAAGACAAATGGAGTGGACCCCACATTATTGTTGAGAAAAAGGGTGAAGTCACCTACTTGGTTGACTTGGGCACTGCCAGGAGTCCCCTTAGGGTGCTCCATGTCAATCGCCTAAAACCCTACTATGACAGGGCTGATCTCACCCTGCCCATGGCAACAGATGAGGGACAGGAAGAAGAGAGTGACCCTCTCCCTGATCTCTTCTCTTCCACAGAACAAGATGCTCTATTGGAAGGTGTAGTTTTGGCAGATTGTCTTACTGCTGAGCAGAAAGACCACTGCATAAATCTCCTGAGTCAGTTTTCTGAACTCTTCTCTACTGTGCCAGGCACCCCTTCTTGGTGTGAGCACACTATAGATACTGGAGACAGCTTGCCTGTCAAAAGTAAGATCTATAGGCAGCCTGACCATGTCAGAGACTGCATAAAGCAAGAAGTGCAGAAAATGCTTGAACTAGGAGTGGTTGAGCACTCTGAAAGTCCATGGGCCTCTCCTGTGGTACTTGTACCAAAACCTCATTCCAAGGATGGAAAGAAGGAAATGCGGTTTTGTGTAGACTATAGAGGTCTCAACCAAGTAACCAAAACTGATGCCCACCCTATACCCAGGGCAGATGAGCTAATAGATACACTGGCATCTGCCAAGTATCTAAACACCTTTGATTTGACTGCAGGGTATTGGCAGATCAAGTTATCAGAGGATGCAAAAGCAAAAACTGCATTTTCAACCATTGGAGGCCATTACCAATTCACAGTAATGCCTTTTGGATTGAAAAATGCACCTGCCACTTTTCAAAGGATGGTGAACACAGTCCTGCAAGGGCTGGAAGCTTTTAGTGCAGCATATCTGGATGATATAGCTGTCTTTAGCTCCAGCTGGGATGATCACCTGGTCCACCTATGGAAAGTTTTGGAGGCCCTGCAAAAGGCAGGCCTCACTATCAAGGCTTCAAAGTGCCAGATAGGGCAGGAGAAAGTGGTTTATCTGGGACACCTGGTAGGTGGAGAACAGATTGCACCACTTCAGGGGAAAATCCAAACTATTATAGATTGGGTTCCCCCTACAACTCAGACCCAGGTGAGAGCCTTCTTAGGCCTCACAGGGTATTATAGGAGGTTCATAAAGAACTATGGCTCCATTGCAGCCCCTCTTAATGACCTCACATCTAAGAAAATGCCTAAAAAGGTATTGTGGACAGCTAGCTGCCAGAAAGCTTTTGAGGAGCTGAAGCAGGCCATGTGCTCTGCACCTGTCCTGAAAAGCCCCTGTTACTCCAAAAAATTAATTGTCCAAACTGATGCATCTGAATTAGGGGTAGGGGCAGTCTTATCACAACTCAATTCTGTGGGCCAGGATCAACCTGTTGCTTTTATCAGCAGGAGGTTGACCCCTAGAGAAAAGCGTTGGTCTGCCATAGAGAGGGAGGCCTTTGCTGTGGTCTGGGCACTGAAGAAGTTGAGGCCATACCTGTTTGGCACTCACTTCATTGTTCAGACAGACCACAAACCTCTACTTTGGCTAAAACAAATGAAAGGTGAAAACCCTAAATTGTTGACGGGGTCCATATCCCTACAGGGAATGGATTATACAGTGGAACATAGACCTGGGAGTACCCACTCCAATGCAGATGGACTCTCCAGATATTTCCACTTAGACAATGAAGACTCATCAGGTCATGGCTAGTCTTATTGTCCTTCGTTGGGGGGGGTGGGTTGTGTAGGAAAGTACCATCTTGCCTGGCATGTTACCCCCATATTTCACTGTATATATGTTGTTTTAGTTGTATGTGTCACTGGGACCCTGCCAGCCAGGGCCCCAGTGCTCATAAGTGTGCCCTGTATGTGTTACCTGTGTTATGACTAACTGTCTCACTGAGGCTCTGCTAACCAGAACCTCAGTGGTTATGCTCTCTCATTTCTTTCCAAATTGTCACTAACAGGCTAGTGACCAATTTCACCAATTTACATTGGCATACTGGAACACCCTTATAATTCCCTAGTATATGGTACTGAGGTACCCAGGGTATTGGGGTTCCAGGAGATCCCTATGGGCTGCAGCATTTGTTTTGCCACCCATAGGGAGCTCTGACAATTCTTACACAGGCCTGCCACTGCAGCCTGAGTGAAATAACGTCCACGTTATTTCACAGCCATTTACCACTGCACTTAAGTAACTTATAAGTCACTTATATGTCTAACCTTTACCTGGTAAAGGTTAGGTGCTAAGTTACTTAGTGTGTGGGTACCCTGGCACTAGCCAAGGTGCCCCCACATTGTTCAGGGCAAATTCCCCGGACTTTGTGAGTGCGGGGACACCATTACACGCGTGCACTACACATAGGTCACTACCTATGTGTAGCTTCACAATGGTAACTCCGAACATGGCCATGTAACATGTCTAAGATCATGGAATTGCCCCCCCAATGCCATCCTGGTATTGGGGAGACAATCCCATGATTCCCCGGGTCTCTAGCACAGACCCGGGTACTGCCAAACTGCCTTTTCAGGGGTTTCACTGCAGCTGCTGCTGCTGCCAACCCCTCAGACAGGTTTCTGTCCTCCTGGGGTCCAGCCAGGCTTGGCCCAGGAAGGCAGAACAAAGGACTTCCTCAGAGAGAGGGTGTTACACCCTCTCCCTTTGGAAAAAGGTGTTAAGGCAGGGGAGGAGTAGCCTCCCCCAGCCTCTGGAAATGCTTTCATGGGCACAGATGGTGCCCATTTCTGCATAAGCCAGTCTACACCGGTTCAGGGATCCCCCAGCCCTGCTCTGGCGCGAAACTGGACAAAGGAAAGGGGAGTGACCACTCCCCTGACCTGCACCTCCCCTGGGAGGTGCCCAGAGCTCCTCCAGTGTGCTCCAGACCTCTGCCATCTTGGAAACAGAGGTGCTGCTGGCACACTGGACTGCTCTGAGTGGCCAGTGCCAGCAGGTGACGTCAGAGACTCCTTCTAATAGGCTCCTTCAGGTGTTGCTAGCCTATCCTCTCTCCTAGGTAGCCAAACCTCCTTTTTTGGCTATTTAGGGTCTCTGCTTTGGGGAATTCTTCAGATAACAAATGCAAGAGCTTATCAGAGTTCCTCTGCATCTCTCTCTTCACCTTCTGCCAAGGAATCGACTGCTGACCGCGCTGGAAGCCTGCAAAACTGCAACAAAGAGGCAAAGACGACTACTGCAACCTTGTAACGCTGATCCTGCCGCCTTCTCGACTGTTTTCCTGGTGATGCATGCTGTGGGGGTAGTCTGCCTCCTCTCTGCACTAGAAGCTCGGAAGAAATCTCCCGTGGGTCGACGGAATCTTCCCCCTGCAACCGCAGGCACCAAAGAACTGCATCACCGGTCCTCTGGGTCTCCTCTCAGCACGACGAGCGAGGTCCCTTGAACTCAGCAACTCTGTCCAAGTGACTCCCACAGTCCAGTGACTCTTCAGTCCAAGTTTGGTGGAGGTAAGTCCTTGCCTCCCTACGCTAGACTGCATTGCTGGGAACCGCGTGTTTTGCAGCTACTCCAGCTCTTGTGCACTCACCGAGGATTTCCTTTGTGCACAGTCAAGCCTGGGTCCCCAGCACTCTAACCTGCATTGCACGACCTCCTGAGTTGTCCTCCGGCTTCGTGGGACCCTCTTGTGCAACTTTGGGTGAGCTCCGGTTCACTCCACTTTGTAGTGACTGTTTTGGCACTTCTGTGGGTGCTGCTTGCTTCTGAGTGGACTCCTTCTCTTGCTGGGCGCCCCCTCTGTCTCCTCACGCAGTTGGCGACATCCTGGTCCCTCCTGGGCCACAGCAGCATCCAAAAACCCTAACTGTGACCTTTGCAGGTAGCAAGGCTTATTTGCAGTCTTTCTGCACGGAAACACTTCTGCACGACTCTTCACGACGTGGGACATCCATCCTCTAAAGGGGAAGTTTCTAGCCCTTGTCGTTCTTGCAGAATCCACAGCTTCTACCATCCAGTAGCAGCTTCTTTGCACCCACAGCTGGCATTTCCTGGGCATCTGCCCACTCCCGACTTGATCGTGACTTTTGGACTTGGTCCCCTTGTTCCACAGGTACTCTCGTCAGGAAATCCATCGTTGTTGCATTGCTGGTGTTGTTGTTTCTGGCAGAATTCCCCTATCACGACTTCTGTGCTCTTTGGGGAACTTAGGTGCACTTTGCACCCACTTTTCAGGGTCTTGGGGTGGGCTATTTTTCTAACCCTCACTGTTTCCTTACAGTCCAGGCGACCCTCTACAAGGTCACATAGGTTTGGGGTCCATTCGTGGTTCACATTCCACTTCTAGAGTATATGGTTTGTGTTGCCCCTATCCCTATGTGCCCCCATTGCATTCTATTGTGACTATACATTGTTTGCACTGTTTTCTATTGCTATTACAGCATATTTTGGTATAGTGTACATATATCTTGTGTATATTTGCTATCCTCATACTGAGGGTACTCACTGAGATACTTTGGCATATTGTCATAAAAATAAAGTACCTTTATTTTTAGTATATCTGTGTATTGTGTTTTCTTGTGATATTGTGCATATGACACTAGTGGTGCTGTAGGAGCTTCACTCTTCTCCTAGTTCAGCCTAAGCTGCTCTGCTAAGCTACCTTTTCTATCAGCCTAAGCTGCTAGACACCCCTCTACACTAATAAGGGATACCTGGGCCTGGTGCAAGGTGTAAGTACCCCTTGGTACTCACTACAAGCCAGTCCAGCCTCCTACAATATCATCATCCGTGTCCCTCAACTGTGTAATATTAAAAGGAGAGGGACCCATTTCCACCGTATGAAACTCCTTACGGGGGGAAGGACCAGCCAATTGGGGAGACTCATCAGCGCTCGACATAGCCTGTACCTTAGAAATGGTGCGCTTTTTCCTTTTAATTGGCTCAGAAACATTAGCATTTTTGGTAGCCAATTTTTTAAAAGAAAGTTCCAGCTTTTTAGACATATGCAACATAGATGTTGACACAGCCTGCTGAACAGTATCTTGAATAAAAGTATTCAAATCAGCGCAAAAATTATCAATGGCAACGTTATTATTATTTTCAGAAGCTTTCTTAGACATTTTCTAGAAATATTAAATACGTTCTGAGGCAGAAAGCTCACAAATTGAAAAAGGTAGGAAAAAAGAATAAATAAATTATCTACTAGAAACAAACCAGAGGAGAAAGGGTTAAAAATGAGCTGTGGGCTATGGGCGTATGCAGGGGGAGTGTAAAAAATGAAAGACACTCCCCCAAAAACCAAAAAAGGCTTGAGGAGGCGTGACCCGCTCCTCGACTCCGCTCGAAGCAGGAACTATCTGCCAGAGACGGACGCTGAAGAAACACGGTGTTAAAACCGCCGAGCCAGAGAGAAGAACGCGTTCGGAGACGCAGGAAAACTCAGAAGAAAGGTTATCAAGACGCGCTGCCTCTGCGCGATGCAGGCTCTCCTGAGGTAAGCGCTCGAGTGAGACGCGTACCTCAGGAGAGTGAGGCGGGAGAGCCGAACGTTCTAAAGAGCGTTCGGCTCCTCAAGCAACGCGCGAACCAAGCGCTCACTTTATATTCAGAAAACCAAGAGGAAACAATAAGCCAGTTAAAAAACACACACACAGATTATACATACCACAACATAAAATAAGTAAATTAAGTGAACAACAGCAATATTATATGTAAGGAGTAAAATAGAACTTATCTTGACTGCGAGCAGCAAGAAAAGAGGACTTATTGCTGGCAGTTAAGACAGTTATTGGGGTTGGGCGTTTTCTATTGGTTATTTGTTGATGACTTCATGTATGACATATTTTTTCTTGATTCATGGGATATGTAGTTCTTGTTGCGTGTTTTATCTTGGCTGCTATTGATAATAAAGCAAGAAAAGGAAGCATAATAGGAGCCTTCATTCTTGTAATAAAATTGTAACCTACCTGTGCTGCATTAATCTTCCTTCTTTGGTCCATGCGACCGTTCGAATCGAGGGACTGCCATTTTGGGGATATGGCAGTCTAGTTGTTAGGACGCTAGAATACTTAAGGGAGATGAAAGTGTGACCATGCCAAATTCATTGTAGGTAAGTACCTGCTGTTGGGGGCATCACAAAGTCTTTTTTATTAAAATTATCCTTTTTATACCAATTTTAGTTAAAATTGTAACCTACTTATGCTGAATTAATCTTCCTTCGCTGGTCCACTCTCCTGCTAGAGCATGGGGGGCACAATTGAGGGGAATTAGCAGTCTAGTTGTAAGGACACTAGAATACTTAAGGCAGATGAAAGAGCGACCTCGCTAAATTCATTGCAGGTGAGTAGCTGTTGTTGTCGGGGGCATCTCAAAGTGTTTTTATTATAATTATCCTTTTTATGCCAATTTTAGTAAAAATTGTAACTTACCTGTGCTGCATTAATCTTTCTTCAATGGTCCACTTGCCAGTTAGAATGGGGAGCCACAATTTTGGGGAATTAGCAGTCTAGTTGTTTGGACACTAAACTACTTAAGGCAGATGAAAACATGACCCCGCCAAATTTATTCCAGGCGAGCAGCTGTTGTTGTTGGGGGCATCTCAAAGTGTTTTTATTAAAAGTATCCTTTTTATGCCAGTTTTAGTTAAAATTGTAGCCTACCTGCGCTGCATTAATCTTCCTCCTCCGGCCAACTCGCCTGTTAGAGTGGGGGGAGACATTTTGGGGAATTAGCAGCCTAGTTGTTAGGACACTAGACTACTTAAGACTGATGAAAGTACGACTGCGCCAACTTCATTGCGGGTGACTAGCTGTTGTTGTTGGGAGCATCTCAAAGTGCTTTTATTAAAATTATCCTTTGTAGGCAATTTTAGTTAAAATTGTAACCTACCTGTGCTGCATTAATCTTCCTTCGTTGGTCCACTCGCCTGCTACAACGGGGGGCTGCCATTTTGTGTTATTATCAGTCTAGTTGTTAGGACACTAGACTACTTAAGGCAGAGGAAAGCGCGACCACAACAAATTCATTGCTGGCAAGTAGCTGTTGGTGGGGGCATTTTGAAGTGTTTTTATTAGAATTTTCCTTTTTATCCCAATTTTAGTTAAAATTGTAACCCATCTGTGCTGCATTAATCGTCCTTCATTGGTCCACTCACCTATTAGAGTGGGGGGGTGTCATTTTGCGGAATTGTCAGTCTAGTTGTTAGGACACTAGACTACTTAAGGCTGATGAAAGCATGACAGCTCCAAAGTCATTGCAGGCAAGTAGCTGTTGTTGTTGGGGGCATCCCCAAGTGTTGTTATTAAAATTATCCTTTTATGCCAATTTTTGTTACAATTGTAACCTACTTATGCTTCGTTAATCATCATTCATTGGCTCACTTGCCTGTTAGAGAGGGGGCCGCCATTTTAGGGAATTAGCAGTCTAGTTGTTAGGACACTAGACTAGGTAAGGCAAGTGAAAGTGCGACCATGCATCGGCGCATGCAGTGAGTGTGCTGATAATGGGCCAAATGCGTGCTAAGGCAAGCCCTCTGCAATGGTCTGCGCCCTGATTCCGCCTTGCACCAGGATTTCTTGTTCTTTTCAGGTGCATCAGCACTCAAAAGTAGAACTCTTGGGGACAAACTTTTCAGGTATGCGATATGATTGTGATTTGATTAAAGAGAATAAGCTCCCCAATGGGTTTCAATGCAGAGGCTATACTTTTGCTTTGTGCACAATCAGTTTTGCCAGACCACGTGAGACATCACAGCGGGTCTAGCCTAATAACAATAATGCTCTGTTTTGTTATGTAATAAACACTCGCTCCCTAGTCAAACATAAAGTCAACTTTTTTTGTTTCTGGAGACTCATTCGCCACACATTGTTTTTTAAACAGAAACATGTCTTCAGAACTCTTCTGACCCAGATGTAGTTCTAGATTTACCTGAGGGTTACGCCATCAGTAGGCTCGACAGGCCACACAGACGTGGCGGTGGTCTCGCAGACGAATATCATGCTTCCTTGAACACTACTTACACCCCGTCTTCGGTTGCTGGTTGTGAAGCCCTTTCCTTTAGCTGCAAAATAGAAGACAATTACACTGTGCATGGTCTGCTAGTTTATAGGCCTCTGGGCTCTAGAGCTAATGTCTTAGAAGGGCTGTGTAATTTTAGTGAAATCAAAGTCCAGTACCCTAACTGTACTATTCTAGGAGATTTTAACTTCCATTTAGAACATTTATATGATCATGATACCTCTGCACTCCTGGAACTGCTACAGGGCTGGGCACATTTTAGATGGTGTTTTTTCAAATGACCATAATCTGTATTGCATGGGTACATTACCCTTGATTCGGTCCAATCCTGTAGCAATCCAGTTTAACTTTGCCTCTCAAAGGCTATCCTCTATTAAGACACAATGTTAACCAGTAAGACTATAGGAAAAATTAGATAAGTCAAATCTGGTTGAGCGTCTTGATCTTATTAAGCCAGACTTAGGTAATGATTCTAACACAGCGGCAGCCAGATACCATGAGTGGTTTATTTTGGAACTTTTTAAACATGTTCTATTAAAAAGAGTTAACTCTCATAGAAAGCGTCCCAACACCCCCTGGTTTTCCTCATCACTTCTAGATATGAGACGAGAGTGTCGCACGCTGGAAATTATGTGGCGGAGAGACTACAGTGAGTCTCGAGAAGCGGGTATAGAGAAGTTATTGAGGAATACAAACGTCTCATTGTTAAGGAAAAGTTCAAATATTTCTCTAACAAAATTAAAGCTTCATCCAATTCTTCAAAACAAATATTCAAAGTTGTTCAATCTCTCTCTCCAACCCAGCTTCCCACCAGAGTAATTATCTGAGTCAGGAATTTTGTGATAGGCTAGCAGCTTTTTTTAAATTCAAGATAGAGGGACTGATTCTAACTTTGGAGGACGGTGTTAAACCGTCCCAAAAGTGGCGGATATACCACCTACCGTATTACGAGTCCATTATACCCTATGGAACTCGTAATACGGTAGGTGGTATATCCGCCACTTTTGGGACGGTTTAACACCGTCCTCCAAAGTTAGAATCAGGCCCAGAGTCTGCAGGGCTGTCTCTCCTTCACAACTAGACATGAATACATCAGAATGCAAGATACATTTTGCCAACTTTCCTTAATTAACTGTTGACATGACTACTAAACTTATTGCCAAGATAGGATCAGGAGCACCTTTTGACCCATGTCCGCTTACGATAGCACACAACTTTGCAGGGAGCCTAAGTCCAATATTAACATCATTGCTGAATGTTATAATTTCTTCAGACACCTTTCCAAATGAGTGGAAAAATATCTCCATTTTACCTTTGTTAAAATAAAACCCACTTTAGATGCAAATGTTGAGAAAAACCATTGCCACATCTTGCATCTCCCATTTATGGGTAAGCTTTTGGGAAAATATCTGAATCTGTACCTATCTCAATACCTGGAGGCAAATGATATGCTTGATAAAGCACAGCTTGGTTTCAGAGCAGGCTTCAGTACCGAGACAGCGTTAATCGCCGTCTCTGAGGAGATTAGAGAGATGAAAGACAAATGAGAAAGAGCAGCAGTGGTACTCTTGGATCTGTCTGCTACTTTAGATACAGTGTCATTCAATTCTGCTGCAGCGCTTGTCAGAAATTGGGTTCCAGGGAGCAGCTTACAACCTCATCCCCTCCTTCATAAATAACAGAGAACAGACGGTGGTCCTAGGGAATTTTTGTTAGAAATCCTTCTTCTTTACCTGCGGAGTCACCCAAGGGTACTCATGAAGTCCCACATTGTTCAAGATCTACGTAGCACCTATAAGCACACTGATTCATTCTTATGGCTTCCCTACCATCACATATGCCGATGTTACTCAGATAGAGGTATCAGTTCCTGGCAATGTAAATGAGGTGGCTGTCAGGTTCAGTAGATGCATAAATGTCATTATGACATGGATGACCTCTGATTGTCTGAATCTAAATTCAGATAAGAGTGAAATACTTATTTTTGGTAAAGACAATACCTTTTGGGGTCATTCTTGGTGGCCAGACTCTTTAGGATCTATTCCTGTACTAGTGCCCAAAGTGAGAAACCTGGACGTTATTTTTGATGCTGCTCTCTCTTTTAGAGACCAGGTAAATAAGGTGGTGTCCTCATGGTTCTTGCTCCGTAGGTCAATAAGGAAAGTACTTCCATATGTCCCATTCCAGTTACAGAAAACTGTGATTGTTACCCATATCCTTTTCAGGGTTGATTGTTGTAATGCCCTGTACGTAGGCTTGCAGCAATCTGTTCACAAGGAACTTCAAGTAGTGCAAAATGCTGCCTCATGGTTTCTAAAGAACCTTCTTAAACATTCATCAGCATCAAGGCCCATATCTATACTTTTTGACGCAAAACTGCGCTAACGCAGTTTTGCGTCAAAAAACTTAGCGCCGGCTAACGCCATTCTGAAGCGCCATGCGGGCGCTGTATTTATTGAATGACGTTAGCCGGCGTTAGCCGCCGGCGCCGTCTGGTGTGCGTTTAAAAAAACGACGTACACCAGGCAGCGCCGGCGTAGGGGGATATGGGGCTGGGGCGTCAAGAAATGGGGCAAGTCAGGTTGAGGCAATTTTTTCGCCTCAACCCGATTTGCGCCATTTTTTTTTCACTCTCAACCCCCATAGAAATGACTCCTGTCTTAGCAAAGACAGGAGTCATGCCCCCTTGCCCAATGGCCATGCCCAGGGGACTTCTGTCCCCTGGGCATGGTCATTGGGCATAGTGGCATGTAGGGGGGCACAAATCAGGCCACCCTATGCCACAAAAAAAAAAAAAAAAACACTTACCTGAACTTACCTTAATGTCCCTGGGATGGGTCCCTCCAGCCTTGGGTGTCCTCCTGGGGTGGGCAAGGGTGACAGGGGGGGTCCCTGGGGGCATGGGAGGGCACCTCTGGGCTCCTTCAGAGCCCACAGGTCCCTTAACGCCTGCCTTTTGCAGGCGCTAAAAAACGGCGCAAAAGCGGCCGTACGTCATTTTTTTTGACCCGCCCACTCCCGGGCGTGAATTTTGCCCGGGAGTATAAATCCGACGCACATGCCTCGGAGTCGATTTTTTAGACGGGAACGCCTACCTTGCATATAATTAACGCAAAGTAGGTGTCCACGCTAAAAAATGACGCTAACTCCATGGACTTTGGCGCTAGACGTATAAATATGGAGTTAGTTTTGGGTCGGAATTGCGTCAAAAAAAACGACGCAATTCCGGAACAAACGGAGTATAAATATGCCCCCAAGTGCTTTAAAGGAACTTCACTGGCTCCCAATGAAGAAAAGAGTGACTTTTAAAGCTCTTTGTTTTCTCCTCAATACCTTGTATAGAACAAAGGCTACTGGTTTGGCAGAAAAAATAAGGTGGTATTGATCTAATAGACACCTTAGATCAGGATCCTTGATGTGGATTATTTTACCCAGGATACAGACAAACTCTTTGGGTGGTCGCTGTGTTGTACATTCCACGTGTATGTAGTGGAACAGACTGCCTCTATATCCCAAAAAACAATCCAATTTTCTCACTTTTTGAAAACTGTTGAAGTTATGGCTTTTTCCCATTTAATTTATTATAAGTATATGCTGTGCTTGTCCCCCAACTCCATTTTGCTCTGGCTGCAGTTTCCTGATTCTTAGCGCCAAGACACCCATGGGTAATTGCACGCTTTCTAAACTAAATCATATGTCATAAATAACTATGAGGATCCGTCTGTGTTGTGTGTTTAGGTATTTCAGAGAAAGTATTTTTAGGATTTATTAGTAAGATAAATTTACTTTGGTCATCCGAATAAAAAATATCTAAGTACCCAAGTGAGCATAGGGTAGGAATGGTAAACACACATTTCAAATAAGTCAGCTACCATTTCTCACCTGTTCATTGTATGTCAGTGAAATTATGTTTGTTTGATGGTGCATGGATGTACAGAAGGGTGGTTGTATGGTATTGTGACAGTGCAACTTTTCCTTACTTTACGATTTTATCATGGGGTCTACAGTTGCATTGAATTGAGATTCTCAATAGGTTAAGAATGAAATCTTCAAGAATCAGAAGCTACCTGAAGCCAAGAGGTATGGTGAGATGCTTGTCTTTGCAATGCTCTTTAATGGTGGCTGGTTGTGTAGAAGAGCACACTAGTGTGTGATGATATGGCACTGTGACTGTGTTTCTTTCTCTTCCTTTAAATTGTTATCACGGGGCCTACAGCTGCAGTGAATTGAGACTTTCTATGGGATAAAAAAGAGATTTCAAGCTTTAAAGACCAACTTCTCAAGAAGTATGGTGGGCTGATTGTTTTAGAGCAGAGTGAGCAGAGCAGAGAGCAGAGTGATGAACTAGACACAGGAAGGTGAGGTGGACATGCTTCTGGTACCATGAGTACAAGGTGCCCCAAAGGGACACTGAATCATACAGGCGAGAGGTCAGGGTTCACAGCAATGTGTGCTTCTTTTCTGGACTCCATCGTTGAAACTGGTACATCAGGCCTGCCATGGTTTAGTTTTAGGAACTTCTGCACAGTCATTGGTGTGCTATTTTAATTATGTAGTAATTGAATGCATAGATTCCAGGGTGTTCCTAACGTTTTTCAAGTCATCAACATTGCTACGGAAACTGGGGTAATTTGAGAAAAATCGAATTGAAAGTCTGGATGTAGATATGAAACAGCAGTGGTGTTTTCGGGAGCACTATTAATGCCAGAGCAAATAACATTGTTGAACTTTTTTACCCTGTCCAGCTTGCCAGGATATGACATCAAGAACTCAATTTTTAAGTTTTACCCTAGCGATAAAGACAAAGATCTGGAGGGGAGCCTCATACCTACCTTCTGTAAGAACATGGGGCTACCGTCCAGGTTCTGGGTTTTTGACATAGAGCTGTCCTGAGTAGAACTTATTTCTGTTTCAGGAAGAGTGTGGCCTACGGGAACCACTCATGTAAAGTTACACTAAGATGTAACAACCAGACTCTTGCACTGACATTGTGTCCATGTAGGCTTTGTGTATGCATGGTGGATATGTGGCACATATTTGATAGCCTGATTCCATGTGTGGTCAGAGTATGATTGCTGGGACCAGTGGAATCCACCCTGGATTGAATTTGGTTTAGCATGACACAGGATCCAGGGTGGATGCACCTTACCTAGACAGTGGAGATGTATTGCCTACCTTACTGTTGCTGGGTGGAGAACCAGACACTGATGTTGGAAAGGATGAAGAAGGGGTTACCCATGTGTCATGATGGGAGGGGTGCAGGAAACCCTGCAGCAGACCCTGAAGACAATCTACCCTGGCACATAAGAAACTGTGCCTTCTGGACATTCCAATGCCTGTTTTTCGTCCACAGCCTGGTTTACAAGGTCAGGTATTGGGGTAAGTGACACCCAGAAAGGGTGCCATTGAAGAAGCCGAAAGGAAGTAGAAGGTGGCAGAGACAGAAGCTGAGGGACTTTGTCCCTTTATTAGATTTAGCATTCCGGTATGCACGCCGATCCAGGAGGAGAAGACACCGAAGGCATCCAACCACCTTGAGATGGAGAAGGCAGGACACGGTACCCAACATCAGATGTCCAATCCTAGAAGCCATTCGGGGAAAGGACGCAAAGTGACGCCAGCCTGAAGGACCCCGGATCACCAAGCCGAAGCTGCTCCAAGAAAGATGTGACTGAGCCAGGAGGTCACTGTCCCATGCGGCACCTCATCATGCTCCTGGAGGAGCCTGGCTGAACCAGGTATGGGCTCACATTCGGGGCAGATACAGGAAGAGTGAGGGGATTACAACTAGTCCAGGATCCATGCTGATTCCGCCATCATGGTATAGGCAGTGCGCTGGATAAGAGACTAAGGGGCATATTTACAAGGAACTGGTCCATTGGCTCCAATTTGCCAGTTTTCTTGCATCATCTTGCGCCTCCTAACGACACCATGGTAGCACTGTATTTACAATACAGTGCAATATGGTGCATCATAGGACAATGGACTAATGCCAAAAATGTTGGTGCTAGTCCAGCAAACCACAGGGAGGCCCAAAGGCTAATGCACAAGCATCACTTTAATGCCTGCCCTGAGCAGGCGTTAAAAAATGAAGCTAGAATGGTACAGTGAAATCTTGCAAATTTCACTGTGCCATCTTTTGGGCCTCCCTGCGGGAGAACGCCTCCTTGCATACATTATGCCTGCTGCAGATATAATGTGGCGCAAGGGGTTACAAAGTGGCACAATTCCTACATTGCACCAATTTATAAATATGGCGCAGGGTGGGGGAGTGGTTAGTGCCGCTATAGCATAGACTGACTAGCATAGACTGATAGCATGACTCTAGGGCGAAGCAAGGGCTTGTGAATATGCCCCTAATGCACTTTCTTGAATGCTGCTGTGTCTCCAGAGGGACAGAGCATTTGCTGTGAGCACAATAACGTATTATTTCAGTTTAAGGGACGTGGTGGAGATTTGTGTGCGTCTATTTTTTTAAGTTCCCTAATCAAAGACCAATCATGTTTCATGTCACAGAACAATCCATGGGTGATGGTGACGGTGAATGGAAATTTGCTTATAGCATCCCTCACAACCCTCCCACCTGAGTAAAAGTAAAGTGTGATCCTACCTGTCCACTTACCTGTGGCCTCTTTTCTTCCTCCGATGGGCATCCTCTTATCCAGAGGTCCAACACTCAAAGCACCTGTAAAAGGAGAAAGAATAAGACAGAATATCATTTGTACCTTTGCTTGGTCATAATACTCTGTAACAATAAATTTTCACCTAAGACAAACATCTATTGTCTGAGTCGCTTGTACAACACCATAGACATTCTGTGATGACCTTTTAGCAGGGGATTGCTGAGTAGATTTTCCTAAGCACTGACGTTTGGTGGATGATAGAGGAGTGGGCGTGAGTCTGCAGATTGTTGCTAAAGATGAGGATGTTTCTGGGGAAAGGCCTGTCTTTGTGGCTGTCTCTGATTATTACTTATGAGAAGATGGTTAAATTGCATTGCATAGACATCACAGTTTATTGTGCCAATGTATTGGATACTGTGGCTTCGGGCCAGCATATTCACTGACAGCTGTGAGAGCCATCACCTTACACAAAAGCTGTGTCTGCACTACAGCCAGGAAATTACATGCGAAGAAGAACCGCCATAAACCGTTTCCAGGGCCTTAGTGGATCAACATCTCCTGTCTGGATAATGACTGTAGGACTAAGGAAACACTTGCTAAATGGGGCTTCCAGACAAACTCTAGAAACATCTACAGTTAATCTAATATATGGGGGCTCAGTTAATCACTGGCACCTCATGTCGTGAACATATCTCTACCATTCTTAAACATTTACAATGGTTAGCCTTAAAATAAAATTCGTTTTAAAGTGATGACCATCTTTAATTAAGTAATTCAGGTTTCTACCTCTCAGTTTTTATCCTTCAGAGTCAGCATTTACTTACCAGCAAGGTCCCTTCGGTATCGTTCATTTTCTACTAGTCATCCCAAAAATCCAGACCGAACCTTATGGAGACAAAACATTTTCAGTGGCTGCAGCCACAGAATGAAACAAACTCCCCAGCGAGATTCTCTCTTTATCTGCTGTTTCATTCCATAAATCAGATTTTTGTGCCCATGTCTTTTACTGTCTTTTTTCACAGATTTTTCAGCACCAAGAAGCGTCAGCACATATTTGTGTCATTAAAATACAAATGAGTATAAAAGTGGTACCCAATCCACCCCACTTTGTTCCAATGCCATCTGCGTCAAGTGGGAGTGCTCTGCAGAACACTGTTTGTGTGTGAAGGGGGCTGGTACTTCAGGTTAGTCAGTCTCCCAGAGGTAAGGGGACATCATCTGAAGTCTGGGTAGCTTGCTGGAGAAGGTGTAGATCTGCCTAGAATCCTGATTTCCTACTAAGAGGAAATAAAGTGTGTGTCGGCGGGCCCTGGAGGCTGAGAGACTGTCCAGAATGAGAAGCTCAGCCATATTTTGGGGGCCTGGAACTCCCAGAAGAGGTAGAGTTGTGTTTAGGCGTACATGATATTAACCCAATACTGACCCAAGCTGAAAGGGCCCTCACAGCTTCCCTATGTGTTTCGTTTGATAAACTGCATGAAGCAACGGCAACTTTAATTAACAGTATGCCATCCTGCATCTCTATTGTGACGTCTGTGGCCTGCCTGCTGCCACCAACATACTGTCAAATGTCATCAACATTGACTTCCTATCTTCCATGCCCAAAATCTGACTTGACCTGAGAGGCAGGGTCACCACAGCAACGCTTTGTTACAGCCAGAGATCTTTGCCATGTGAACACAGAAGGTGCTGCCCGACCACGGCAATTCCGAACAGTACTCCTGGTGGACAGGTTACACAAGGCTTTGTCTGAAAGATACCTCAAAGTCTGGAAGAACTTCATAACACCTGCCCCTTCTCTTGCCTCCAATAGTACTGACAACCATACTTGGTGGTGCTCCAAACAAACTGTAAATATCATGTAATCCATACTGCACTAATGCGCCTCCTAACAAAGTCATGACCCAGTATCTTCTCTGTGAAAATAATCTAATTTGTGTGGGTGTGAAACACATAATTACAACCCTTTTCTTGTGATCCAACGTTACATCATGTCCAGCGCATACAAATGTGCATTGTGTACTGGTGCAAAATAACTCACAAACAGGATGTTCAACAACTATATGCTTATGTAATCTGCAGCTTTGTGCTGCACTGACACAAAATTCAAAATTGAGAACTTGAAGTGAAAACAATCTCTTAAAATGTTCAGAAAATGGTTACTATCACAATTCAGTCTGTGCAATAGTTTTTGTGCCTCACTGTCCAGGATGAATTTGACTTAAAGTAACAGCACATTTGTCCAAGAATTACTCTTAAGCTTACACACCTAAGGCAGTTGCTGTTGATGAAGTTTTTTTTCACTTTCATATAAGGCAGTACAATTCTAGAAGGAGATTGAGATCTGCAGCCCCACTCATAGTTAGGCATGTGGTCCAGGAGCCGGGTAGTGGAGACCCCGGCCTTCTGCCCCTTGAAGAAGGAAAGCCACAAAGCTGTATTCAGAGATTCCCACCTTCAAGGTGTGGACCTCAGGATGGAAATGTATGTGCTGTGCAGCCGATTCGCTTTCATCACTGTTGAATACAGAGCTGTCCGGTATGTTTTGTTGACCTGCTGTGCATTCTCGTGTTATTTACAAATTTATGACAATGCTCTTGTTGGAGTGTGACCTTTAAAATAAATATTAGCATGAAAAGCTTGCAAATACTGTGTGATGAAGCTGCATACAAAATGTGTTAACATAGAAAATAATGCGTGCGTTTGAAATGTGCCCACGGGGAGTGGCCACTAATGTATACGGAGACTAATGGAACTTATTAATGATGCATAAATCATGTACTAACGTTTTGAATTTGTATTAGTGTATCTTAATTAGAATCATGTATTAAGGGTTTGTTAACTTAAATCACTAGGCCTTAGTTAGCGAGGGTCTGGGCCTAGCTGCCTGGTCTCATATTAACTGTGTTTTTCTAATGTACAATGTGCTGTTTTTCTGAAGTACACGAAGCTGTACTTTTCCAGAAGCTAGAGATATGTGTGTAGCCGTAGTAAGTTCTTTCTCATGGGACCCGACTTGCTCAAGGAGACATTCTTGCCGAATGCAACAGTGTAATTCGTAACAGGTACAAGGATGTCTAGACTAGTAGAAGACAATGGGACTACTGACTGGAGCGTAAAGTGTAACTTTTCTTACCTGACATTCATACCGATGAAGACGTCAACAACATGGGCCAATCAAGTGCATGAGAACTGTGTTTTGTGGAAAATTCTAGTGAGGTGTGTGAAGAATTATTGGACAGAGATAATGATGCACCAAATATTATCCAGTGGGGAATTACGGGCTAGTTCGACAGTTTTGATATAACTGCATGACCCGAGGAGAAATCAGCCATTATTGGGACACTTTTGCCATTATTCTGACATTCTGCCTTGAGTCATACTTTACCATTGCTCTTTTGAGCCTTTGCTGTTTATTCTTCCTCATACTTTAAACCATCCTCTATCTAAGCCCTTACTGATGCTTGCTTCGCTTCCATATGAGGGAAGAGCCTTATTTTTTTGAAATGCCATAATGAGACTTTGCCTTGTCCTATCCTTGCTGATGGTGAATCGACTGATGTCCTGAGGACGAAGACTGATGCTGTTTGCTGATTCGTTGGAGTGGTAACTATCTGATGAAAATTGTGATTGTCTGTTTGCCTTTTCATTCTAGGTACCAACGCTCTTTTGATAGAGGCCATAGTTAGATGTTTTCCAAATTTGTGTTTGCTAAATTGTTTTGCATGAAGCCCAACATGCTGATGCTAATTTGAGGTTAGTTAAGGTGCTCACTAAAATCTGACGCAAATAGACAAATGACTGAGTTCTTGCTTTGTTGAATCTTGTACTCTGAGACTTTGCTAAGCTGTTCTTATTAATGAGGTGTTAATGCTTAATGAATTTTCTCTATGCGTTGATTAACTGTGTTCAAATTATGTATCTGAAGAGTTACTAATGAGATTGATTGCTAGTGAGGTTAACGGAAATGACCATTAGATTGTAATCAATAGGGAATAAATATCCTAACACTTAACTAGATTTGTGTGATTATTCATTGGCCGAAAGGTCATGGTGAATCCTTTATTGATTCCTATTAAATGTTATTGATTACCATGTTGATTAGTTAATAAGAGATTGATTGGGTTATTGAGACATTGATTTTGTGATGCCAGAAAGATACCTCATACTGGGAAGTCTCCGAAGGTGGTCAAAAGGTTCATTGGCCTAGGCGTGTCTCCTTGTAAGTTTACTTATCAAGGTTCTGACGCGCTATCACTCTCATTCATCCACGTTCTAAATAAGCCAGTTCCTGTAGTGGTTACACTGACAACCCTGACCCTGGAAAATGATAGCTCTGATTCGAGTTTCGGAATTTAACTAAAAACGTATGACTCTGGGCTAATCATTTAAAATGCTGTGATTCAAGTTGTATTTGTGGTTAATATAATTTTTTTAAATGTGAAAGGAAACTATGGGAATACCAAATTCCCTCACAGCACCCACCGTTGTACAGTTATGTTTTGCTCACCAGAGATATTCTTCACAAAAAAACAATACCTATACACATTCCTGCACATTTTTTAAAGATTTAGGTATCACAGCTATGATTACTTCTTTCCAGTAAAATGCACAACTCTATTGTTGACCAAGGAGAGAGCATAACTTGGCTGTGCCATTTTGCATTCCAGATGGGAAAATTAAAAGTATTCAATGACATATATAATGTGTGCTTAAATATATTTATTCAAACAAAGGGTGCTGAAAGTGGTAAACTGAAGCATATGTATAAGTGAAATGTAGAATGACCATATGCAAGCCACAGGTATGTAGTATTATCCAATGTATGAATTTTATAGAAATCTAGTTATTTGACATTTCATTGTTATTCCCTCTTTATAGTACTTATGTGAAATGCAGGTATAACCATGTATTTGAATATGTATTAAGTTCTATGTTAAGTTGGCTGTAGTTAAGGACTCAAATGATCTTCCGGGTTTAACCTTCAACATGGAAGTGTGCTCTTTCTGTGTATTTCGTTATTTGAAGGCGTGTCTGCAGAAGTCTTCAGTTAATAAAAAGCTTATTGTTAGATGTAGATAAATGGATATGGGAAGACAGTTTGCCATGGACGGGGAGTGTTAACGAGGACTTGTGATGATGAACTCCCCTCCAGATACCTGCATGTGAGAACGATCCAAGGTTGCCCTCACGCTTGGACCGAGAAATGAAAGTCTAATGAGAACATTGTAATTGTGATTGTTGTAATTGTAATTGTATTTACATAGCGCTTACTAGCCCTGACAAGGCGTCAAAGCGTTTTTCGGCAGGTAACACGCTACTCCGGAACCCAAGAGGAATTAGTGGTGGATTAGTATAGGGAAATATGAGTATAGTAAGAGTATTATTATAAGTTAATTTGATCAGAGGATGTGTAAGTTTGTTAGTTGGATTGACTAGAGTAATGGAGGGATAGAGGAGGGAAGAATCCAGAAGTGTTAATTGGGAGTTTATAGTAATAGGATGAAGCTTGGGATGAGTAAAGGAGAGACAGAGGAGGGAAGAGTCTGTTTAAAGAGGTTAGGGAGATCATAGTAGCAGGAGGGGTTTTGGATGAGTCAAAAGTGAGATAAATGAGGGAGAATTTAGTAGGGTTGTTTGTGAGATCATAGAAGTAAACTGAGGTTTGGGGTGAGCTAGATGTGGTAGAGGAGGGAAGAGCTTAAGCAGAGTTATTTTGGAGATGAAAGTAGTAGAATGGGTTTGCGATGAGTCAGAGTGGGGATGGAGGATAGATTGCTAGAGACAAAGGGTGATGGGGAGGCAGAGTACAGCTTACGAGAGAGTAAAATTTATAATAATTTTTATTTATTTATTATATATATATTTTTCATTATTATTTATTTTTCTATTTTACATTTTTCTAAAGGAATTTAATTATTTATATTTTGATTTTTTTTTACAGAATTTATTTTATTTATTTATTGTTTTCTCTAGTACAGTAGGACTAGATCAATACGTAAATAGATACCTAAATACGCAATAAGGGAACATATGTGCAAGGAATATAATAATGAGTATAATAATATGAGAAGAAAATTAGTTTTATAAACACAATCTTTTTTAAGATTTGGAATATTTTATTATTAATAAGTGTGCTTTTCTAACATTCGTTTTTCTTTCCTCAATTTTTAAATAGCGAAATGCTTGCTGTTAAATAGTTAAGATAACATTTGCTCATTGTGATAAAGAAAGAAATCAGGGATTCCTAAGTATCTAATATAACAATTTATCTAGGCGCTATGCAATGACCTATGAACATGTTAAGCATAGAATAAAATACACAAATATATATGTATATCCACACACACACACACATATATATATATATATATACTCACAAGCACACACACATATGCACACACATATATATATATTTAACCATTTAACCGTGAGTAAATATACATTTGTTAAACAGGCTTAAAGAGTATGTGTATAATTTATTATTATGAAATAGTAACTATACATATTTCTTAAAGAACTATACATATCTAGAATATACACCTAATCAGATTATAACTATTTATCAACACAGGTATATGCAGTCCATTATGACTATGAATTATGAATATGGTGGTTATGAAGGAAAGAGTCAAATCTTCAGTAGTCTTCTGAAGACAACATAGTTATCCGTGGATCTTATATTTGGGGTTAATGAATTCCATAGTTTGGCTGCTTGAACTTGAGAAGGATCTACCACCTTTTGTCTTTTTCTTGTATGGTGGTGTTTTAAGGCGGGGTGCCAATCTTGAGCGGAGGTTTCTTTGTTGAATGTATTTGGTTATTTTGTTTCTGATAAAAAGCTGTCCTGTTCCATGTATAGCTTTGTGGGTGATATAAAGCAGCTTGAAGGTGGATCTTCTGGCAACAGGTAACCAGTGTAGTGCTCTTAAAACAGGGGAGATGTGGGTTTGTGGATTTACATGTAATAGTAGCCTGGCAGCTGAGTTCTGAATACATTGTAGTTTTTTCATCATAGATAGAGATGATCCTGGGTAGAGGCCATTGGCATAATCCAGTTTCGATAGTCCATAGATAGTAGCCTGCACCTTGTGTGGAAATCTGAGGTGGAGAAGGTGAGTGTAAAAACCATGGAGAGTTACTGGCAGTGACATCAACTATTTGAGTTTCAATGGGATAAGGGTGTTATAGCAAGGTAGAGATTCAGGCCCAGATTTACAAGGCCCTAGTGCCTCTTAGTGCCACACTAGCGTCATGTTTTTTTTACGCTAATGTGAAACTAAAGAAGCCATTCTCATTCACCATATTGACAAAGTGGTGCAGTGAATGCATTGTGCTTCTTTGTAACCCCTTGTGCCACATTATGCCTGCGCTAGGTAAAATGTATGCAAGGGGGCGTTCCCCTACAGGGAGACCGCACAAAATGGTGCAGTGAGATCTACAAAATTTCACTGGATCATTTTTCCCATCATTTTTAACGCCTTTACAGGGCCTCCCTAGTACTTTACTGGACTAGCACCATAATTTATTAAACTAATCCAGCAAAGCACCACAATAACATCATATATTCTGACTCTATTGTGGTAACATGTGCCATGGTGTACTGTATTGTAAATACACACTACCATGGTGACGTTAGGGAGAGTAAGGGTGACAAGAAAAGTGGTGCATCTGGACTGATACGCCACTTTCTTGTAAATCTGTCCCTCAGATTGCCATTGCCCTTTGACTAGTGCGGGCGCTTAGAGACTTAGGGCGAGATTTAACAGAAAATGATGGTGCACGGTGCTGCTCCAAATTTGGCAGTATCACGCACTGTCATTTTCAAAACGCAGGGATGCAACGTATTTACTAGACTTTTGCACTAGTTTCCTAACTACCACCATGGTGGGCCAAATGTTAAAGATGGCACACACATGGTGGCATTAGGGGGGCCCTAAGGGGCGCAAGGAACCTGGCGCTGCACTGGGTGCAGCACCACTTTTCTCAAATATGCCCCTAAAGGTGGTCTTGGGGTAGGATTATTTTTACTCCTGGCGTTTAGCACAATTTTCTTAGCGCAAAATGCCCCCTGACATTTAAAATGGGTCTGAGACTGTATTTTGCGATAAGAAATAGTGCAAAATGTGCTAAATGTGCTATTTGGGTAGGTATTTCCCACTTGCACCTTTGCTTAGCTCAAAATGTGCATCTGTGTCCAAAATGGAGACAAGGATGCAATTAGCACTAACAGCTCTAAATGCGGTAGAACACAAATAGCAAGAACAAGTGGCTGCTCGATCTCATTAAATGATCTCTTTTTGGAGGATATTTTCTCCAAAATTATTCTTAATTTCACAAGCAAGAGTAATAGCGTAATTAACCGTAATTTGCATCAAAGAGTAATCCAGAATTACTTCAATTACTCTAGCTCAATCAAAACTATGCCCAGGTGTACACATGACTCCTGTCACTAGCACCATCACAATGGGCAAGAGAACCGTTGTTACCAGTGCTTAATTTGTAAATAAATATGTGCCGGTGCTCAAAACCCTCCTCTTAAACACACAGCAGGTTCAATTAATTGTGCGAACTCGGAATACTGAGGCAGCGTAATCCTGAGGCCATCTCGGGCCTCTACGATCCATTTAAAGCCACTCCCTGCACCTTCAGCACACTCTTTCAGCTTTCTGCTGTCTCCCATTGTGAAGGTTTTTCGTTTTCTCTTCCTCCGTCTTTCCCATATGTGTCTTTTGCTCGCAGTAAAGGCTTGAGGCAGAATAATAAGCGCCGGCCCTCGTAAATAAGTGCCGGTGAAGTCTTTGTGTACGGCAGAGAAGTCTTTGTATACGGCCTTTTTGCTGTGATTCATCTTTGAAGATTGATGCGTTCTGATATATGTTTAGCCACCTCAGTGTTTTCACTGGATAACCTTAAGAACAATTGCTTTTATTAAGTCTTTTATGTGATGCTTTCTGTTTTGCCTTCAGTTTTATAGATACAAACACAGTGTCTCTCCATGAGCTTATGCGGCTTTCTGTCTGTGGCTGTTTCGCTGTGTTTGATTTTTGACAGTCTTTCTGCTCGTATACAGATTCCTGCCGAGCTATGTAGATGTACACCTCTTTGTGTGTCAGTCTATCTGCCCATCTATCTATCTGTTTGTCTCTTACTAGATCTAGGGTGAACAAGCTTGGCTAATAGGTGTACAATTACTTTCATATAGTCAGGCAGTCTGATGTGTGATTTATACGACGTGTTTTCAAACCCTATTAGTTGTCCTGTTTGTGTAACCTCCATTTCAAATTAACTGCGTGTCAAGGTTAGGTGCAGTCATAGCAATGTGTTTTACTCTGTAACTCACAGAAGGAGAGGTTTTGTTGTGCCATTGGATAATGATTAGTGCTCACTCTAATGCGGAATCGACACATTGGTGGTCATTCCGACCTAGGCGGGCGGCGGTTGCCGCCCGCCCGTCGGAAGCCGCCTGAATACCGCCCCGCGGTCAATAGACCGCGAGGGGTATTCTGACTTTCCCGCTGGGCCGGTGGGCGATCTGAATCAGATCGCCCGCCGGCCCAGCGGGAAAGCGCCTTCCACAAGGAAGCCGGCTCGGAATCGAGCCGGCGGAGTGGAAGGCGTGCGACGGGTGCAGCAGCACCCGTCGCGCTTTTCAGTGTCTGCATCGCAGACACTGAAAAGCCTAGTTGGGCCCTGTTAGGGGGCCCCTGCAGTGCCCATGCCATGGGCATGGGCACTGCAGGGGCCCCCAGGGGCCCCAAGACGCCCGTTCCCGCCGGCCAGGTTCTGGCGGTAAGAACCGCCAGAGCCAGGCCGGCGGGAAGGGGGTCGGAATCCCCATGGCGGCGCAGCATGCTGCGCCGCCATGGAGGATTCCCCAGGGCAGCGGGAAACTGGCGGGAGACCGCCAGTTTTCCCTGTCTGACCGCGGCGTTAGCGCCGCGGTCAGAATGCCCTTAGGGGCACCGCCGGCCTGTCGGCGGTGCTCCCGCGCCCCTTGGCCCTGGCGGATTGTATCCGCCAGGGTCAGAATGAGGGCCATTGTCTTCATTTAAAGGCTATTGCACATAGGATTTATTCCATTCACTTCTGGTGCTTACTGACTCCATGTCCATAGACGTACTGCAATTCACTGATCTAGGCTGGAAGAAATTAGGGCCAGAAACAACAAAACAGAAAGATGAAAGATGTCTGCACATTAGATGTCCAATATACTGCTAGAGCAGGCTCGTGGAAGAGGTGACAGACTTTTAACCCAAGGGCCTGAGATCCTACTCATGATGTCTCTAAAAGCACTTTGTGGGACTGCTTCAGCTACCTATCCAAGATTCACAGTCAGCTAAACTAATGATGTCAAAATCTATGAACTTACTGGCCCTCTGCTCTTCGAAGTACCGTAGATATGGTCGAAGGCCCTACCATGCCTACCGTTCTGTGCTCAGGGATGCAATTTCACCTTATCCCAAATTTCAAAGTAACTTAGCCATATTTCACAGAGGGCTTCAGACTCACCTCTCCTACTCACCACTTGATTAGGTGGTATCCATGGCTTTTACAATTCAAGTCTTGTGCCTAGCCTTCTTTCCTCCTCCGTCCTGCAGTTCATGTACCTTAGACCGGCTTTGGTCCTGTCATCCAACACAAACCATAACATCATCCGTAGTCCCCATCAGATATGTGTCTTCTGTTGCTGAATCCATTTTTGTTGGCATTTAGACTCTGTGTAATTTAGCACCAGTGCTGAAGTGCTTGTGCTCTCTCTTTCAAGCACAGTAAAATTAACTTACACCAATTTGGCACATTTAATTTTCTTGAATTTCCATAGTAAATGGTACTACAGGGCCTGTGATTTAAATGTTATTAGTGGTCCTGTAGCTTACATTATGCCACCGACTAAAGTAGCCTTTTAAAAAATATCTCAGGTCTGCCATTGCAGCCGGTAGAATAGTTTTAAACTGTAATTGTGGTCAGGCAACAAGCCTTTTGCCAGGACTAAGGGGGTTATTCTAACTTTGGAGGAGTGTTAATCCGTCCCAAAAGTGACGGTAAAGTGACGGATATACCACCAGCCGTATTACGAGTTCCATAGGATATAATGGACTCGTAATACGGCTGGTGGTAAATCCGTCACTTTTCCGTCACTTTTGGGACAGATTAACACCTCCTCCAAAGTTAGAATAACCCCCTAAATGTCTTTTTAAAATCTATAAGTCACCTCTAGGGTAGGCCTAAGGGTACATAGGACAGACTGCATTGTATGTAAAAACAATATAGGACAAGTGTGCTTTAGCTTTACACGTCCAGGCAGTGTAAAACTCCCAAAGTTGTTTTGACTGTTTTAAGGCCAATCTCTCCCACTAATTAGCACAGGGTTACCATACTACATTTAATAGGTGTTAACTTTGGACCGGGAGCAGATAGAGATATGCTGTTTAAGCTCAAATTAATTGCAATTTAAAACCCTTTTAAGTGGTAAAGTTTGATTTTAAGTAACAATTCTGGAAAATGCCACTTTTTAGAAGGTTAGCACTTTCTTGTCCTATGCATTTGTGCCTTCTGTTAGTGTCTTGGGTCACATGACTGTGAATGGCTCTGCTGTTGGGGTTTGTGTATTCCTCCCAGACAGTGACACAAAGCAGACTAGATGTGGGGGGATGGCTTGGGGTCATGCTGTGGCCTGCTCCACTTGCACTTCAAGGGCTCTGTCTCAAGCACACACAAAAACATGACTCTAGCCATTTGCCACCACAGACTTCTTGGAGTCTTGACAGCTGAAAGAGAATGAATCTAGAACCAGATGTGGGGGGTAGGACAGGATGCTCCCCAAACACACACAAATGATGACACCAAGTTTAAATATTGTCCCTCCAGGGTCACTAATCAGAACAATCCTAGACCTATGGACTTTATAGAAGACGGACTGCCCTGTTGCCAGAGGCTTGTCTACTGCTGAGGACTGCCTTTCTGTCTGAGAAGGAAGGCTGAATCTGCTTACCTTCATCCCAGGCTAACATGTGTGACTCCAGTGGTCAGTATGCTGACCTCCTGTTGGAGCTACAGGGACAGAACAAGCTCCAGATGCCTATCTGCAACTTCTCAGCTGGCCTGCTGCAAGTGGACCTGCCTGGACCTGCAACAGGACACACCAGGGCCCTGTTGGCCTCTGCTGGAGTGAGGTCCAGGTCCTCAATAGGTGCCCCAATGCCCAGGACCCTTGACTGGCATCAATCTGAGCTCCTGCCAAGAAGACAGGTAAAATCCTGAAGTTTGGGTTCTTTGTGACGGGGAATGGGCCCCTTCACCCTGGAATGCTGCTGCCCACGTGAACCACCAACACAAAGCTCTGGTGAAGACCTGCTCTTCGTGCTACAGTGCTTTTAGGACCAATATTTACTCAATAGTTCAAAATGTAATATCTCTGGTTCTACTAATTTGAGTATTCTTGTTCTGATGCCATTTTATTTATTAAAATGTACTTTATTTTTCCAAATTGGTTTGGCATTTTTCTTGTGCTGTGTTTTGACTTCATTACGTTTTGTGTGCTGCATAAGTACTTAAGGTATTACCTCTAAGTTAAGCCTGACTTCTTTTGTGCCAAAATATAAGAGGGTTAAGCACAGGTTAATTTAGCGTCTATTGTGGTTCACTCTATTCACCCTGACAATGTGAGAAAGTAGCCTCTTTCTAGCATGGTTACCCCCATTTTTGGCCTGTTTGTCAGTGTTTGTCAGTGTGTTTTTACTGTCTCACTGAGATCCTGCGAGTCAGGACCCCAGTGCTCATATTTTGTGGCCTATATGTCAGTATGTTTTACTGTGTTGTCAGTATGCTTGACTATGTCACTGGAGTCCTGGTAACCAGAACTCCAGTGCTTATGCTCTCTCTGTTTTCCATATGTGTCACTATAGTCTAGTGACTCCAGATTCCAATCCAGATTGGCACACTAGACCCCTCTTATAAATTAAAAGGCCCTAGTATATTATACCTAGGTACCCATGGCATTGGGGTTCCAGGAGATCCTTATGGGCTGCACCATTTCTTTTGCCACCTATAAGGAACTCATACAAACACTCATTCAGGACTGCTACTGCAGCCTGAGTGAAATAGTGCAAACACTATTTCACAGCCATTTTCACTGCGCCAGGTAACTTATAAGTCACCTATATGTCTAACCTTCAGTTACTGAAGGCTAGGTGCAACGTTACTGAGTGTGAGGGCACCCTTGCACTAGCAAAGGTGCCCCCACGTTGTCCAGGACCAATTCTTCAGAGTTCGTGAGTGCGGGGACACCATTATAAGCGTGCACTACATATGTCAATACATATATGTAGCTTCACAGTGGTAACTCCGAATATGGCTAAGTGAGGTGTCTAAGATTGAGAAATTGTATCCCCAATCCGATTCTGGTATTGGGGGGTCAATTCCATGCACCCTGGGGGCTCCACCATGGACCCCCAGTACTGCCAAACCAGCTTTCTGAGGTTTCCACTGCAGCCCCAGCTGCTGCCACCTCACGGACAGGTTTCTGCCCTCCTGGGGATTGAGCAGCTCAGTCCCAGGAAGGCAGAACAATAAATTTCATTTAGGAGAGGGGTGTTACATTGGAAATAAGTGTTACAGTCATGGGAGGGGTATCCTCGCAGAGCCTCTGGAAATGCTTTGAAGGGCACAAACGGTGACCTCTGTGCATAATCCAGTCGACACCAGTTCAGGGACCCCCAGTCCCTGCTCTAGCCCAAAACTGGACAAAGGAAAGGGGAGTGACCACTCCTCTGTCCATCACCACCCCAGAGGTGGTGCCCAGAGCTCCTCCAGAGTGTCCCTGGGTTCTGCCATCTTGTTTTCAGGATGGTCAGGGAAGTCTGGGAGCATCTGATTGGACAGTGCCAGCAGGTGACATCAGAGACCCCTCCTGATAGGTGCTTACCTGGTTAGGTGACCAATCCCCCTCTCAGGGCTATTTAGGGTCTCTCCTCTGGGTGTTTTCTCAGATTCGGTTTGCACGACCCCACCAGGACTCCTCTGCATACTCTGCTTCAGCTTCTGACCGTCGGATCAACCGCAGACTGCTTCAGGAACACAGTAACTGCAACAAAGTATTCAAGAAGGCTACTGCAACTCTGCAACATCAGCTCCTGCCAGCAAATGCAACAGTTTCCAGGTTGTGCACCTTCTGAGTACTGTCTGTCTTTATTTTGCACCAGAAGGACCAAAGGAATCTCCCGTGGAGTGACGGAGTCACTTCCCTGCTTCAGCAGGCACCTCTATGCGACGACAACCTGTACTATGGGATGCCTATCCTGTTGACGTGCATGATCCCTGGAACACAGGTGGTGGACTGAAGTGATCCTGACTGTCCAAAGGTCCAGCTGTCCAAATTTGGTGGAGGTAAGGGCTTGCCTCCCTGAGCCAGACAGTATCCCTATGCACGGTGTGTTTTGCAGCTCCTAGGGCTTCTGTGCACTTATTCCAGAAATCCTTTGTGCACAGCGTAGCCCAGGTCCTCAGCACTCTATCCTGTGATGCTCAGCTCCCTGAGTGTTCTCCGGCGGCGTGGGATCCCTTTGTGTAGTGCTGTGACAACCGTATTTTGCAACTCCTTTGTCCCTGTGTCCTGGGACTCCTGTGGGTGCTGCCTGGTCCTCTGAGGGCTCTCTGAAGTACTGAGAGCCCCCTCTGTCTCCTCAGTCTGAGTGGAAACCCCCAGGTGCCTCCTGGGCCCAGGTAGTGCCTTTTCCTGTCAACCACGACATTTGTGTGAGCCAAGGCTTGTTGGCGGAATCCAATGACGAAAACCAGCCTGCATCCAACAGCTCGACGTGGGACATCTCTTGCACCAAGCAGGAACCCGCAGCTGTCTTCTTTGGTGCATTTCTGACTTCTTCTTCCTACCGGAGAATCCACTTTTGCACCTTCATCCAGGTTAGCAGAGGCTCCTGTTCTTCCTGGACACTACATCTGTTCTTGGTCTTGGTTTCCCCTCTCCACAGGCCTTCAGGTCCAGGAATCCATCATTGGTTTTCTTGCAGTCTTGCTTGGTTTTTGCATAATCCCTTACCACGACTCCTAGTGTGTTCTGAGGAAATTTGCTGTACTTTACTCCTGTTTTCCTGGGCTCTGGGGTGGGGTAATTTACTTACCTTTGGTGTTTTCTTACACTCCCAGTGCCCCTCTACACACTAGACCTGCCTAGGGGGGAGACCGACATTCGCATTCCACTATTTTAGTATATGGTTTGTGTTGCCCCTAGGCCTATTGCACCCTATTGTGTTTTTCGCTGTTTTCACTACTTTATGACTGTTTACTTACCGGATTTTGGTTACTAGTGTATATATTGTGTATAATACTTACCTCCAAAGGGGGTATAGCCTCTAAGATATTTTTGGCCTTGTGTCACTAAAATAAAATACCTTTATTTTTGGTGACACTGAGTATTGTCTTTCTTGTGTATAAGTACTGTGTGACTATAGTGGTACTGCAAGATATTTGCATGTCTCCTAGTTCAGCCTTGGCTGCTCTGCTACAGCTACCTCTAGACAGCCTATGCTGCTAGACACTGCCTAAATTTCACTAATAAGGGATAATTGGACCTGGTATAAGGTGTAAGTATCTTAGGAACCCACTACAAACCAGGCCAGCCTCCTACAGACAAGGATTGCGGTTGTTGCCTAAGTGGGGTTTTACCCTCCAACTTTAACCAGTAAGCTAACTTCTTTCACTCTCCCATTAACAGGTCACCATTTTTAGCTGTACAAAACTCTAGGTTTGGTAACTTTTTTCCAGGACCATAAACTCTGGCTAAAGTGGGAAATCGGCTGAAGTTTCCCAATTTCTACCAAGTATGTGAGGCACATTGCAAAATGCTTCTCCTCTGACCGTTTCCTGCTTCAAGAAGTTCTGTGGATGGGATATCATGGATTAGGAAATTGTAGAAAGAAAGAGGCAACCTCATACAGAAAAGAAGTAGGTCAGATGGTGGGTGCTGGTAAGCAGGGCAATTTAGGAAGCGGGCAGGTGGGGCAGCAGAAGGGCACAGGTGTCTGTGGCATCACGGTGCAGCTCAGGTCAGGACCAGACAAGCAAATAAAACTTTTGGGCTGGGTAAAAGGTCAGAATAGGGTATACGTGACAGCTGCTTAGCTCTGTCCATGCACTGGTTGCCCTATGTGCCCTCCCACAGCGGTGGGAACCGTTTTCAACTGCTGCAGAGGATCACTGCCCTTCAAGACTTTTTTTTTTGCGAATTGAAGGTTTGTGAAATTCAGAACTTTTTTTAAGTTGGGGGGTGTGTGTCCACTGACTTCTTTACTTTGCACACCCCTATCTAAGACTGACATAGATGTTCCAGAATACATGGATACCATATGCTCACTTCCACTCTATGACCACTTATTTCACTATTTAAGTGCTTTGAAGTAGCTTTATAATGATATATATTGCCTGACCAACTTTGATGATAGTTCATTACATGTCCAAAAGCTCACTGGTCACCATGTCAAATTTTTTAGAAGAAGTAAAGGGGACATATTCCTCAGTTCTACTGAGCAGGTTTCATGTAAGTAGCACTAGACTGGTCGGTTTTGAGATGTACCCTACCGGATTTGTGGATCACTAATAAACTACAATTACTAAGGCATACAGTGGCTTTTAACTAACACACACTTTCTACTGTCAGTCATATATGCATGTATACCAGCTCCTAACAGGCTCAGCCCTTAAAATTATGGATGAACCTGATGAAATTTATATTGTAGTATAAGGAGGGTGCAATTTTATGCTGTACTCGTGCAATTCTATAAACCGTATGAATCAAAGGGATGAAAGAAGGTAGATGTTTCAGAGCAGGTGTTTCTAAAAGAGAGGAAGAATTAATGGCAGATCGATGGGCTTAGATTTGTGCAAGCCTGACTCAAGCAATACAGAACTATGGGGCAGATGTATGTCCATTTCATTTTGCAAGTATCTAACTGCGACTTTTCGTGAGTCGCAATTAGAGAATCACAAAATGGTAGGTACAAATGTGTCTCAGACACATTTAGCGATTCCTACTGGGGTTACAAAGACCTGCCTCGTCAATACTTGAAGTTGGTGGTAGCTGCAAATGTTTTACGACCTCATTCGCGGTTGAAAAATATTCCTACATGCCAGTGTGATTCGATATTAGGAAGGGACACCCTAAACACTCCCCTTCCTAATACGAGTCACAAAAACAAAACGGGATTCAGTAAACAAGTTACCGAGGGCCAGATGTATGACCATTTCATTTTGTGAGTCTCTAATTGTGACGCTTTGTGAGTCACAGTTTAGAGACTCGCAAAATGAAATGTACAAGTGTGTCTTAGTCACATTTAGCAATTCCCAATGAGGTCGCAAAGACCTACCTCATCAAAATTCATGAGCTAGGTCACAATTTGTGACCCCATGGGGAATGGCCACACTCACAGGGATAGTGGCCTGCTGGGGAAAGCAGACACCATGTCTGTGACTGCTTTTTAAATGAAGCAGTTTTTTTAATGCAGCCCGTTTTCCTTAAAGGAAAACAGGATGCATTTCAAATAAAAAAATGAAAAGTTTAGGCAGCGATCCTCTGCACCACTAACTGCTCTGAAAAAATATTTTCGCTTCCATTCACAAAGGGGAAGGGCTCCACTGAGGACCCCTTTCCGTTTGTGAATGGGTTACCACCAACTTGAAGTTGATTGTTTTGTGACTGCATTCAAGGTCGCAAAACAATCTCACATCCACCTGCGACTCGCAATGAGGAAGGGATGCCCTTAGCACACCCCTTCCTAATAGTGACTCACAAACCTATTCTGCGAGTCGGTAACAGGTTACCTACTCACAGAATAGGACTGTTACATGGGGAGAAGCCTTTTCCCATGGGCCGTTTGCGACCGGGTAAAGGATTTCATACTTCTGGACCTGAAGTCACATTTTGCTTTGGTACATACGAAATGCATTTTTCGGGTACAGAAAAATGCTGCGTACTTCTGTCCCTATCTCCTTTCCTGGGTATTCCCTCTGTGCTTCCCATACCCATCAAAACAGTTATACAGCATTACTTTCCAAGTTCAAAATTGCCCCAGTTTACAAAGATGGGTCACTTTTTTAGCTATCTAATTCACTGATAGGCAACACTTTTATTTTAGTGCCCATGCCTATTTTCTGTCCGAGTCCGCCCCTGATGATAGCAGGTTCTGTGCTCCTTTCGAAAGATTCATTGCATGGACACTAAAATCTCACCTTTGGTGCATGTGTATTTCTTTCTGAGTTGGAATGTGAGCTTATCAGAGATGGTTTTACAAATCCTTTGGGCAGTATAAAGGGCACAGAGCAGTTTACCACATAAACAAAGAAGATGGTGAAGATGTGGGGAGACAAGGAGTCAATAATGTGCATTCATTTTTCGGGAGATTGAAGCCCAGATTTACAAAATGTTTTAGGCAGGTGCTCCTGTGGTACAAAGTGATGCGAACCATAGTGTCAATCAATGTTTATTTGCAGACTTTTTCGTGCTGAAAACCTTTAAAGTCAGTGGCAACTGCTGCCAATAATGCTCAATGGGGCAGCGCGCGGGAGGGTGGAGCACACGTGGGTAGCGCTCAAGGGGTTAGGAATATTTTTTTTTTAAAACATACCTGTTGCACGCCCCTCGGTGTTCCTTGCTGTCTCTGTAACTATCTGCTTGCTTCCCTCCCCACCTAATCCAGACGCTTCTCTCATCTGTGGACTGTAATGCCACTCTGTTGGGGACTGGGAGCCTACGCTGGTTCTCCAACCGGCTGTGCAACACAGACCGGGTGGAGAGTTCTAAGTGCGCATGTCAGTTTGCCCAGCCTAAGACTGCCAGCCAACCCGACATGCACTCTTGGAGTACATCTACCACTCTCCCTCCCTGCTGCTGATGCAGATGATGGCCCCGCCCCAGACTGGTGGACTAGTGAAAAATGAAATTATGACAAAATGGTTTTATTAGCATTTTATTTTTCTGCTGCGTTTCAGCAGTGGGGCTAAGCTCCTCAGCCATATCGGAGGGGCCGGCCCTGCTGAGTACAGCACTAAATAGCACTAAGTCCCATGTAGCAAACCCCCTGGCAATATATGCAACCTGGGCGTTATTGTGAATGAGTCAACACTAACCTCCTAACCTCTGTCCACTAAAGTTGGTACAGTAGCGTGACCGAGCTTCATGTCGAATAATGTTGCCAAATAAAAACAGCCACAAGGAACTAAAGTTTAGGTAGGCGCCATTGCATGTTTTTTCAATATGTAAAAATGGTGAGTAATATACATATTATACGATATCCCATCAAGTGGTTATCTGCGTGAACATAACACTACTCAAGACAATTTGTTAAGCGCCAAGTTCACACAAAGTATCACTCGAAAGTGGTCGCGACTCATGGTGGTTACATGGCCGCAGTGGCAGGGGGAATATTAATAATAGAAAAATGAAAAAAAAAACTTACCTGTGCACCACGCCGCTCCTCTGTCCCCTCAGCAGGAACAGGCTCTCAGCCTGCCCTGGGGCCAACCCTGACGCTGCTCAGAGCATCGTTAGGATTGACTGGATCGGCTAGCCAGGGTGCTCCCAGGCAGACTGGGAGCCTGTGCCTTTTCTCTCCAGCCTGGCAACACAATGGTGGGCTGGAGAGAGCACAGCCAAATGTCCGGCCACACACACATGCGCACTGAGGGGAGTGCATGGTGCACTCCCCTCATCCCCGTCATCCCCATTTGCCCCACCCCTTTAACACCCAAAGGATAATAAACATAGTTCACTATCCTTTCGTTGTTAAAGCTTTGCAGTGGCTGTTTCTGGTGGGGGATGACGCTCCTCTGGCATAGTGGAGGAGCTGCTGCTGCTCGATAGACTATGAACCGTGGTGCAATGTTTGTGTTTTGCATGGCTTAACTGCGTTGGTTGTAGGTCGCGCGCGCAAGCGCTCTGATGTTTTGTAATCTATCTGTGGGTTTTTAACCACGCCCATCACTATCACTCGTTCATGGGCTTGCCTTTTTTAAATCCTTTGTTATCATTGGTAAATTGGCCCTCCTTCGGGCAGTTTTGCTATCGCTTTGGTCACTTACCCTGCTACATGGATAATTGCATGTTTGCCAATACGTTTGGCTGCAAGTGAACTTCTTTTTCCTTTTATGTCCTTCGCGCTCATGCTCATGGCGGTCATGGTGCTTTGAATTGGCTTGCTTATGTCAACAGTTTTACTTTTCATTTTCAATTTCTGAGGCAAGAAATGTCCAGTTAGCAATTTACAATGCTAATAGCTCTTACTCGAGCAAATGCAAGACCCATTGCATTGCAAATACTTGTATGTGTTTGTGTCAGCGATGTCATCGTCGTCTCGCAACCGCATAGTAAATGTGATGCTGATCTAAATTTTGTCTGTTTGTGCAATGCAACACAGCTGTTTTGGTGCAGTGTTGCGTTTCGCAAGTACATTGGTTCCTAAGACACTGTCCTGTACAGTAGGGAACAGAAATGGAGAGGGATGAGATGGAGAAGGCAGCCAAAATAAAGACGAACATGGGAATATATTGCACACTACATATGGTGCTAAAGGATTCATAGCGCTTATTATACGATTTAAACATGAAAGAATGGTTTAGTTTGCCTTTACTGGTATCACTATGGCGGTGGGTGCGCCTCTGTTTGTTCTATCTACACATCTCCAGTAATATCTATCTATCTATCTATCTATCTATCTATCTATCTATCTATCTATCTATCTATCTATCTATCTATCTATCTATCTATCTATCTATCTATCTATCTATCTATCTATCTATCTATCTATCTATCTATCTGTTGCCCTGCCTCCTAATCACTCTGTCTATAAATATATGTATCCATCTATGCACCTCCTAACCACTGTCTATTTATTTGGGCATATAGCTATAATCCTACCAGAGGCGTAACACAGGCGCAGTACGAGGCCCCCAGCTCTTTAGGGGGCTACCTTTCAAGTGAAGGCTAATGAATATCTATGAAAAATGCGAGAGTCAGGGGCCTCTCTTCACAATCTGTAGCGGGCCCATCATTTTTGCATTACACTGCTGCTCCCTACGTACCACCTATCTGCCCAGCTCCCTATACCTGCCCATCAATTTACCATCTCTCTGTCTACCTACTAAGATCCCTACCTACTTATCTACCCAGCCACTCATCTACCTACTTTTTCACTTGTCTATTTCTTAATCTCTCTATTTCATGAAACGCAGTAGAGTAAATGAGACTTAAAATGACTCTTCGGAAACAAAATAAATCAGTTAGGATAATAGTACCATCTTTTGATCTCATTTGTTCCCATACAATTAGGAATTTTACTGCTGTGTTGTGACAGGTGACTGTGTTTGACCTTTGACGCTTGGTTGCTTGGCTGCTGCTCACGCTAATGAAGGGCCTTAATGGATTGGCTTCTGCGAGTCTCCGAGCAGTGGGGTTAAAGACGGAATGGTGCTGCAGACAGAGTCCAGAGAAGATCCTTCAATTAAACCTGAAGTCTATTAGCTAAGAAATATTGGGTAGGTTGAGAGCTAGAAATGATTTAACCATAAAGGCCTCCCTGTGATCTGTTAGAATTAAAATCCTGCCGTTATTTATTAGGCTGCCAGGCGTTGCAGAATCTTTCCTGGTTGTGTGAGTTTAGCTTGAAGGCCTGTTGGCCCTCAGAGATGAGGAAACAGCTTCTTCCAGGGCAAACCTTGCAAACAAACGTGCGCGCCAGTGGGCACAGGAGCACCATCAAACAGCGAGCTGGTGAAGGGAATATAGGAAACTGCAGTCAAAATTAGAGGTGTGTAAAATGCGCGTAATTTTTCTTTTGTCTGATTTTGTGAAATTTCTGGAAAGTTAAGCGGAATTATGTGGCATGCAAATCCTTCATTTAGCACTATATTTTAGCACAAAATGTGCCATTGTGTCAATTTCTGACATGAGGATACATTCTGCCGTAAAATAGTTGGACAAAAAATAAATTGGCAGGAAGAACATTCGCTAGAGCTCTAGTTACTAGCGTTGTTCCAGTACTCCTGCTCTGTAAGTGTGAAGCAAACTGTGATGTAGTCACGTGACATAGAATAACAGCGGTCATTTCATGTATTTGTTGTAATGTAAAATTACGCACATTAGGCGAGGAGGTAGAATCAGGCACGCTGTCTGCATTGCGATGCTGTATTCGGAATGCAAAATGAGCAGCTTGTCTGAAATGCAGGGGTATGCAGATCCGCAGAAAAGTTCAGCAGTTAGTGAAGAAGCTTCGGGCGAGAGACAAGTGATATATTTCAGCCCTGAAGAGTTCACTTGAGACAGAGGAATATGTAATGTAACAGGAGACAAATGGTTATGTGGGCCCAAAACCAGGGCTATGGGGCAGGGAAGAAGACATGATTCTACATTTGGAAAAACTGTTAGATCTGACCATAAATGAGGTTGTGAGTCCTAAAGGGTTTATTCTAATATCCATCTGTGTGAAGCAAAGATGCAGGATTTAGTCCAAAGGTGTATGACAGCGACGAGGCCTTCGATCAAACGACCAGCGGTGGCTTCTCCACAATGGTGGAGGAAAGTCCCCCCCCTAGCAGCAGGAGCTGCAAAACTTGAAAAATAAAACAATATCAAGCTGTTTATTACTGTTTTATTTTTTAAGGGGTGGGGCCATGTGAGTTTGGCTGGCCATCTCAGGATGGCCAAATGCACACTGAGCTGTCTCCAACACGAGCTGCGTTGCCGGGAAGGAGACAGCAGGCACAGGCTCCCAATCTGTCTGAAAGTGCAAAGCCAGGGCATTCAGGCCATTCCTGATGCCGCTGTCATGCTTCCAGCAGAATGAGAGCAGCATTAGGACTGACCACAGGGCAGGCTGGGAGCCCCCCTTCCCGCCCCAGCACTTTGTACCGCCGCCAGTCGCGACTGCAAATGACTAAGTGAGGGAGAGCAAGACTTGGACCAACAAGATGTATGAGGCAGGGGAGGTATCCCACCATGTGCCTGAGTGTAGGAAAGGAGTTCTAAGCTCAAGCAGATATACGAAAGAGTGAATGACTTAGAACAATCTTCTGTGTGTGTTCTTTGATTCCTTAAACTAAGTGGGTGTGTGAGAGAGAGTAGTTCTTAGACCAAAGTTCTTTGAGAGAGATTTTGCTTTAGACAAGAGGGCTGAGTGTGTGAGAGGATACTTTAGAGTAAGGGTTACAAATATGACAGATATCCTGTCTGCCTTATTGCAAATGGCCTGGAATATAATGCACTTGACAGTAGGGCGGACAAGTATCTATCAGGTTCGTGACATAATAATTTGATCGCAGGACTTTAAATCAGGCCCTACGCAGTGATGCGTGAGAAGGCCTTAGTACACTCTGCTGTGTGAGGGAAAGAGTGCCTTACAACAAACAGCTGTTTACTTGAGTATGGTTGTGTGAGAGAGAGAAAATAAGAATAAAGTAATTAAAAATCAATTGTGAAAGAGAACAAAAGACTTAGAATAATCACTGCTTTGTGTGCGAGATGGAGTGTTTAACTAGTATGAAGTGTAATTCAGAAAACACATGAAAACAAGTGACAATGTGAGCGAGAAGATGCATTAAACTAAGAGGAGGTGTGAGGGTAAGGTGGCCTTGGGCCAAGTAGCAGGGTGCAGCAAATGAGTTATTGAAATAAGCAGATCTATCATGCAGAGGAGTCATACAAAATGAAGTTGTGTGAGGTAGAGTGGGAACTATAAAGCAAGGCTGTTTGAAGGAGTGGAGAGGAGATCCCCAACGAGGTGTAAGTGAGAGGAGGTCATAGGCAAATGCATGAAATCAGGTGTGAGTGACAAATAAAACAACATTTACCCTGAGATATGTGAAACTCCTTAAAGGTCGTGAAAAATTGACCAATGCAATTGCTAATTTAGCAAGAAAATGGGACAAATGTACCACACTCAAAATGTTGCTGCCAGGTAGCTAAAGTCGATTTCAGAATATCAGTTTATTTTATGGAACCTTTTCCTCATGTGAACTTTTATGTTTTGTTCTGGTGGAGTGATGAGTGTGATTTGTCTCCTACACAATAGAGATTTTGGAACATTCTATTTCACAATCCCTGACCCCATGTGTGTAACCGTCTTTAATTCGAAGACAACAGATTGAATTACTAACTATGGAATAATATATCTCATGAACTACACTTACCTTGCCAGGTTTCCCATCCTGATACCAGTGAGACAAAAGCAATTAATTTCTGATTGTGCCCAGCTAAGACTGCAAATAGTTACTCAAACTTTTACATGGTACAAACAGTGGTTGGGATTACCTCTTTCAGTCAAGGGTTAATGCCTCAAAGCACAGTGGTGATTAGAGTTAAGGCCACTGAAATAATATAATTGTGCGACCACGGTGTTTTTCACATAATTATAGATTTACCGCACATGTCACATAATCCATCATCTGATGCATAATCTGCAGATTTTAAAACAAAAATTATTTCTAGCTCAAACGATTCAAAAGTTACTTGAAACACAGCAAAACACCTTGCCGCATAGTGGAAAGCAGGAGCAGCTTCTAATTTAGAGTGGAGGAGCATCATTCCACTAAATAAAGTACCCCCCAGAAAAGCCCCAGAGATAAAAAATAAAATGGTAATAAAGTTAATTTATCACCAATTTATTTTTCACCATCTTACTCCAAACCGAGTGTTAGGACGAAGTGGGGCCATTGCTGCTGAGCGGCGGGCTGTGCACTTAAGTTTAAAGTGTGCACGTCCCTTTGACCAGTTAGAGAAAACACCGGCCTCCAATGCTCTTGAGAGTGTCGACAGAGGCCGTTCCCTCCAATACTGGTGCTTCTCTCAAGCTGGTTAACAGCATGAGAGGAACACCAGGATTGGTTAGGGGAGCTAGCTGGGGTCCGCAACACACCAATTATCACCCAATCATAATGAGGGCCTGGATGTCAAAGTCACTACAAAGAAAAAAAAAAAATACTGTGGAAAGATAAACTGATGCCTGGCATTAGTAGACTTATCATTAATTTTCTTTTTAACTAAACAGTGGTTCTCTATTCATCAACATGAAAAGATGAAATGTGCTGGGCTTCGAACCTATGGCCACTCAGTTATGCCCAGACATCAGCAACGAGGTTGTGTTGCACTGAGATATCTTAGACCTTTCTCTGTAAGAAGAGCTGCCACTTACTCAAGATCACCTCTTGGCTCTTTTAGCTGAAGTTGGATGGCCTTCACCTGACCAATATTGAGCCTTGGTGGAGTATGCCCGGTTGTAGGAGACCTGTAAAAGTAAGCTTCAAGTAATTTGCATGTGATCCAAAATAGAACACAGAGGTTGTCTTTTATACAGCCGTAAACAAAAACTTGGATCCTAATGCACTGCGGATTAGACCTACGGTTAAAATGTAATTTGTTTATGTTCTTGTGGTTGCATCTGGCTGTACACCCACCCATCCACCCATTTGCCAACCCCACCGCTCACCGTATTTGCCAGCTGCCACTGGTGGAAAGCCCTTTGCAAAGGGACAGATCACTTTTCTGTTGCTTATTGCTTTCGGTGTTAAACTGGTACTAATAAGGCACAACTAATTCCCAATGTCAGCAAGTGTAAAAATGAAGAAAAAAAATAATATTTAAAAAAATTAGCCACATTGCGACACATAATTTGCCTTTTTGTGCTGCATAATTTACTCCACCCTGCAGCATAATTTGTCCCTCCCCTGAAGCATAATTTTATTGGCCCTGATTACAGTTTATCTACCACTGGTGCACAATCCCCACATGTTTACTAAGAATCTTTGGGCCAGATTTATCAACAGTTTGCACCAGGAAAATTCACCAAAAGTGCCTCAAACTGCCACAAATTATTGCATCTGCAATATTTGCATTTATTGTGAGGTATGAAGATTCAAGGAAAGTAAGAAATAGAGGTGTGTAAGATTCACATCCTTTGCTTTGGCGTAAATATACATAATTTCTCAAAAATGGCCTGAATTTACAAGAGATGCACAAATGCATCAAGTACTATATTTTGGGTGTGTTGGAGCAGATATGCTAATATGAGAATTTTCTAATGTACTTTCCCAGGACTTGAACAATGGAAGCACTGACTAAGAGAATGTGGGCAACAATTTTTTGACCAGATGATGTTCTCATCTACAGAAGGACCAATCATATTCATGGAACTTTATGCTTGAACCGACGCAAACAAGTGGTAAACAAAAACTATAGGTTAGAATCATAACCCCTGATGAGGTTGACCAATTAGCAATTTGTGGGACGGACTGAGAAACCCTAATAAAAAGTCATGACACGGGAAGAGAGAGGAAAGCGAAGAGGCGAAAATAGATGACGTCAGGAGACGCTGTCCGAAGTGCTGATAATTGGGCTTACTCTCTGTGAGCCTGATACTTGCTGAAGACTGATGACCTGGAGACTAAGAGTGACTTGTTGCTGATCTATCTTGGATAGGTAGCTATAACAATGTGACTGATTAACGTGTGATTTTTCTTCTAGGTACCAACTGTGCTGTTTTAAATGTTTTCTCTCTTAGGTAGATTTATCCAATTAATGATTTTTGCCTAAATACTTTTTGCACGATGATCCATATGCTGATGCTAATTTGAGTTAGGTAGGCTGACAAGGGTGACTTAATGGTGACGGTTGACTGACTGACTTGCATTGCTGAATTATTCAATGTTCAATGATTTTGCAGACTTATGTTGATGCTCGTTTTTGTTTATCAATAACCCTTGGTGAATTGTTGCTCATGATGCTAATAAAATTTGATCAACAAATAAAGTTTGAATTAAAGGTTTTGATTAGAATTGTAACTAATAGGGAATTAAAACAATTAACCTTTTTTTAGAGCGATGGTATTTTCTTATTAGATAAGGTTTTTCATGGTGTCTACTTGTTGATTATGATGTTTATTGATGTTCCACTGGTTACCGCTTGACTAGGATACTCTATGCGATCCAAAAGATTAATCAACCTATCTGCGTCCCCTTGTAAGTTTACTTACTAAGGACAAGGCACGCTAGCAGGTGCGAGTATGCATTTTGAACTTACAAAATAGAGTAAAATCACGACTACTGCAAACAATAGTCACTTGTATTCCAGTCTTTCATATTCTTCCCATGCTCCCATTCCTAATGTAGCGCAAGGAGGCGCTAGGCCCTGTTAAATCTGGGCCATAATTTCTGGAATTTTCTGAAACAGCTTAACCAGAAATGTACATAGGTTTATGGCAGTGTACTCTGTTTTCACTAAATATGGTGATGTGCTTGGGTGCCTTCTAGCAACTGTACCAATGTCCATGTGCCTGCAAGACAGTGTGGCCCTAGGCTTATATTCAGTGGCTTAGAATACGAAGAGTATCATACTTTAGGTGTGCCGCTGGTAGAAAAATCACAGATAAGTACCAGACCAGGAGGTCTGTATGTCTGAAATAAAGACATAGGCTAGGCATCTGCAGGTGTATGTTGGACACTGGTTTCCTTTCGTGGTATGAAAGTAATTGGTTTTGAAAAATGCGATAGAGGCAAGGGAAGAACCCCTTCATATTTTACATTATTATCAAATGACCAGGTTCACAACACCACGTATTTTAAATAACTTGGATAATGTTTTTTTCTCCCACAATTTCTAACTCCTTTTATCAGATTGCAAGATTTTGATATTCTTCCTTTCTTTCCACATGCTCTGCATCCCATTGTCTTGCTTCTCACTGGCAGCTTGTGGGAGGGAAAAAGGGCAGGCGGCGCATGGTGGGGAGAGAAATAAAATAATAAAATTAAAAAAATTTACCTTAATTCCGCGCTACGCTCCTCTGCTCCTCCGTCCTCGAATCGACAGCTGGAACAGGCTCCCAGGCTGCCCTGCGGCCAATCCTGACACTGCTCAGAGCAGCGTCAGTATTGCCTGAGAGCACCCAGCCAGGGCACTCTCAGGCAGACTAGGAGACTGTGCCTGCTCTCTCCAGTCCTGCAACACAGTGCCTGGATGGAGAGAGCCTACTCCGCATGTGTATTTGGCTGGTCCGAGACGGCTGGCCAAACATACATGCACAATGAGTGCTCGTCACAATCCGAGGCACTGCACCTTTTAATACAAAATGATAATAAACATAGTTGTTTATCGTTTTGTATTAAAGGTTTGCAGCTGCTGCTGCTGGCGGGGAGGCGATGCTTCTCCGCCCTAGCGGAGGAGCTGTGCCTGCTGTTTCTTTCTTTCTTAACTATCTTCTATTTCTTTTCACCGTCATTTCTGCATACTTTTCTACTTTCCTTTTCCCCTTCCTCACATTCTATTCATCTCATTGCCCTTTATTGCTGCAATTCCATATCATATCATTTTCATTTCTATATTTCTTCCTTGCTCCATCCATTTACTGCTTAGTTTGTCCCATCTTCATCTTCAGCGTTTCTTCTCCCTTTGTATGTGCTTCTCTTTTCTTTCATTCCTTCTTCTCTGTCCCTCTCCTCCACCCATCCATACTGCTTTTGCTTATTCGTGCCACCCACTCTTCTGCTTACATTTCTTTATTTCTTCTTCTTGACCCCAACAAAACCCTCACTTCCTGCTTCCCTCCAACATGCCCTTCCTCCTTTCCTTCCTGCCTTTCATCAATCCCTAATTCCAATTTCCTTACTCTCCTCCTTCCATCTGCACTTTTATCCCCATCATCTCTTTTCTATTCCTTCCTTCATTACTTTCCTTTATTTCGTCACTTCATCCCTCCTTACCACACTTTATCTCCTTTCCCATCTTTCTATCTTCCATCTTTTCTTTCCTTCTTTATTTCTCCCTCTCCTTATATTCTGTCCTTCCCGCCTACTATCATATTGTCCCTTGATTCCTTCCTTTATTCTTTCATCTCATTCCCACCTCCTTTCCATTCCTCCTTCCTCTCCATTTTTCTTTCTTTCTTTCTTTCTTTCTTTCTTTCTTTCTTTCTTTCTTTCTTTCTTTCTTTCTTTCTTTCTTTCTTTCTTTCTTCCCTTGCTCCCTTCATTACTTCATTTCTTCCTTCATTATCCATCCTACCCTCTACTCCTTCTTTATTTCATTCAATGCCTCCCTCTCCTTTCCTTCCTTTCCCCACCATGCTTTCTTCTTTCATACGTTTGTGTCTCGAACTCTCATACTCTCCTTTCCACTTTGGGGATAATTTACCATGCTACACACTAACTTCCAATAATGGAACTCGGGCTTCTTTCTTTAAATTCAGCATCCCTGTTTTACGACTGGGCCTCTAATGGTTATCTCGCAGCCCTGCCTCTGGCGATCATGTAGGGAATAAATAGAAGCTGACACAGTAATTTACTTAAATCTTCTCCACACTTTTGCAGCATTTTCCCCAAGAGAATACCCCTGAAACAACAATTATTTTAAATGTCACGCATTTCTGCCCCTGGGCTACCGACAAATGAACATTAAATCTATTAACAACAACAACAAAAAAGACTAATGTTTACTTTTCAGAGTATGTGAGAAGACATGAGGGAGGGAGAGAGAGACGCCTTCAGTAGATTTCTTCTCCATAATAAAGAGGTGTATTTAATGTTCCCTCTAAACTCAGCCGCCTCTGAGCCCACGGGGACCCTGGAGCTGGGCTTAGGATATGTGCGGCGCCTTTGCTTTTATTATTTATATCAAGTAAATAAATGAGTATCCTGTAGCCTTTCAAGGCTGTTTAAAGTTCCGGTCCCCTGACAACCACCTCGCCGGATCAAGGAAAGGTAACAGACAGGGCCGTTCTCCCCTTCTTTATTTTTTCTCCTTAATAGAACCTTAATCTTGGAATAAATTCTGACAGGATAATCAAAGCTAGCTGCAGGTACATGCCCAAGGGGAATGTGAAAGTGTCCGGGGCTGAGCGGGGCTTGCTGCGTCCCTGGCAGCTCTCCTCCAAAGCTGGCACAGTCGTTCCTTTTTACGACACAAAGCTCTGCGGATTGTAATGGAGGTCAAAGGCGTCGTTAGGCCTCCATCTTGGAGCTTTCACTGTGAGTGCTTCATCGCGAGGTTGAGTTAATGGTACAATAATTAACACAGTCCTGCTCTTCTTGATTAGTACAATACAAGCAAGAAGAACGCAGCTTGCTTCTTTATTTACAGGGATTCAAGAGGCTTTTTTTTTAGCGCCAAACAGGCATAGGTGAGCCTTGGAGCACTTTACAGCGTGGTTCATACAGTATCATCTATAAATGTTCGTTTATCCTCGAAAGCATTTGCCACTGAGTAAATGTACCCAATAACTGCACGTTTTTCTGCAGCAGTGAACTGCATGTCAGGAATAGGAAATGGCATCCTAGGGGATGGGTTGCTGCTTGATTTTATGATCGTCGACAAGGTATGAATTTGTGGCCATTCAAAACTTTTTTTTATGTCTTTCATTGCTGAAAAGTTCACTGATTTGTTGTTTCAAAGGACTGGTGTAAATCCCCTTCAAACTTGGGAAAGGGACCAGAGCACCCCAAACCTAGTGGAGTTGTAGAAAAAGAAGTCCAGAAAAAATGTGTAACTGCACAACAGGACTGTTTCCTCACAGGAGAATTGTACGGTGAGCACAATTCCACACTAGAAAAATGGCAACATGTAAAAATGACATTGCCTGTAGTAAGTAAGGGGTCTTGGAACTGTGTCAGAAGACCCGGGTGTAATACTGTCACTGTGTGTGAGATGCACACTGTAGTAAATCTTCAGCCGTTTCAGTTAGTGCTAGTGTAGAGCCAAATTCACCATGAACATATAGTAAATTATTGCGCACTGTTTTTCCTGCTGTGTGGCAAGATGGAAAAGCTCCTCTCAAAATTAATTCCAAAAACATTAAAAATGAAAGCTTTTGAAGATTCTTAAAGTGCAGAAGCTTTATGCAGTCCCGAAAGAGTTATATCTAGGTCAAAACTTCCTCAGGGTTATTCAGTAATTAAAAATGGTATGCAGATCATATAAGTACATATTTGGAATCAAGCCTTCTGATTTTTCAGGTGTGATGTGGTGGGAGGGGAGGGGAGGAAGATTCCATGATCAATCCTCATGTAATTCGTTTCCAAATGTATATTTCACATTCCGATTCGAGAATCACCTTAATGTGACTTGGTATTGACTTCGTGGGAAAACAAACTTACCTGTGGAAGAGTCTAAAGCCCTCAGGAATCCCACGGAATAGGTAAAACCCTTTGATCCTGCTCTACACCAGCACATGCACAGATTCACTGAACCCTTCTCTGGTCTTCCGTAGATGAGCCTTTTGCCATCGAAGCAAAACACCAAGTCACATTACGATGACTCAGTCTCGAACGGGAATCTGAATTTTATCCCAGGAGGTGAGTTAGATAAGGACTGGTCATTACAGAGAAGTACTCAGTGATCAAAAGTTTAAGTCGATTAAATGGCTTTGAGACCATTTTTAACAGAGGATCCCATATTTTGCCTAGTCAAAGAAGCTTCATAACAATATTTAGCATCTGTAGACACATCAACGAGTATAAATTAGAAGAATGGGGAAAACAATTATTTAGGGCGTGCCAAATTTGAAACTGTTTGAACTAATCTGCCACCTTAATCGCTGCTCCTTCTTGATGGAATATGATAAAATATATATTATCAACAGGATTCAAGTATCAACAGTTCATAGCAATCTTACAGTGTGCAGCAGAATGAAAATCTTGGAAATCACAGCACGGTGGTAACAAACTCCTGTCTGTGATCTCCTCCCTCAGGTAGATTTTAATACAAATGCTCTTTGCCGCTTCTTTAATAACCTAAGAAGGACAAATAAAGGTCTCTCCTGGTGAATAATAGTAAAGATATAGCACAGCGTATGAAAGAAAGTAAGATAAATGAAAGAAGCATCAGCCATTCAAATATGCAGTTTGAACCTGAGCCTTGATTGTGATTAAAGGGGGATAAAATGCATGAATATCTTACATGGAAACCAAGACGCAATTAAAAAAGATTCCTGGGGCAGAATTAGAATATTAAATTAAAAAAGGTATTAAAAGATGAAACCAAATTATTATTCCACACAAGCTCCATGAAGGAGCGAGATGCGAAAGTAGGACATTATAAGAAGCATACAATAAGGTTTGTAGAAGACATTTCTGGAGTAGAGGCGAACACAGATTGTTGTTTTTTTCTTTTAATATTTAAAATGAGTTAATGTTCTTTAATATAAGTACACTTTTAGAATTATATATACTTCCTATATGTGGAATATGTATAAGAATAGAAAGCAAATACAATAAAGGAAACTAAACTATGAAATTAATAACCGCTTGTGTTGGTGCAGTAAACGCAATGAGTAGCATTCATTTTCATTGTATTGATTGGTATATAGCACAGTTACATCAGCAGAGCTCTAAATGGCATCCAGGTCTTATAGTGCTGTCTGACAGTATCATGAGCTTGATGCAGTTTAGAGTTTGTAAATAGTGCACCTTGGTTACAGACAACAATCATTTCTACCTAATATAGGAACCTGTTGTGCATGTTCTGTTAACAGGGATTTAGATGGATCCATATTAGCACTACTATGGCCTCACAAACCTGGTAATTTCAGGTATCTTAAGACCCACGTCTAAAGGATTCCGTCACTGACCGAAGTCTGTTTTACTTGGTTCATCAACAGTGTTGATGTAGTTGCTATTTCATTTATAGTTGTACTGTGATACGTACAAATTGTGTGATAGATTCAAAGTGAAAAGACACAATCAAAGTGAAATATGAGGCTGTCAAGTAAATTTCCCTGAAACACAAGAATGGAGTCAGGAATATGTGCTTAATACCAGTGTAAATGTAAAGAATAAGATATTCTTGATAAAAGTGTGAATCTACACTTAAAATCTAAAGACTACAGGTGCGAATCTGTCAGCAATATTAACCAGGCCCAGTACCTTCTGAAATAACCACTGGAGGCTGTTATAGACATATCAGTAATAGCTTCAGGTTCCAGGTTTTAAAGCGATGTTAGTAACTCATCAATATGAGCCTCTTCCCATAAGAGATTCATGACTCACAATTTGGTAGTGTTGGGACGGAAAAGCCCTCTGCATGGTAAAAGATTTGTACCCCCTTCCTGAATGCCTAACTGTACTGTTGTCTGGATCCTAATGCTGATTTTTGTTGCAATGGGCAAGCACGGATTATAATTGTGAGCCATGACATAGTCCTTTCTCACGGATTGAAGTCTTGTTGGATCAGGAAGGGTGCCCACAGCGCTACCATTATAGTGGTGAAAGTCCCCAGCCTTCACAAACAGTTATGCAGCACGAGGGCGGTTGTGCACCACACATATGATGTGTGTGTTCTGACAGTGTGTGTGTTTGCGAATTGCACATCCTGGTACAAAACAGAGAGGCTACAGTAATGAACAGTGTGTACAGTTTAAATGTGTGTGCTGAATGTATGAGTGTCTGTAGTGCAACAATGTGTGGAGGTAACAGTGCTGACAAGTATTGTGCTGTGAATGTACACTGAGTGCAAAGGTGCCTGCAATGGTACATTGCATGGAGGACTTTGGATTCAATTTTGGGAACCATAGGAATGCCTGGTAAAGACATAAGAAGTAGAGGAATCCACCAGACAGATTTGATTATTACTGCATTCCTGTGAGCTGGGTGGGATATACATTTGAGAGCGATAGAAAGAGACTCCCCTTTCACACTTCAAAAGGTTTCTCTTTGATTCATTGATAGATCACAAGGAAGTGTCCTGGACACATCTCAGGAAGGAGCTGGTTTGATAAGGGAATCATAAAAAGTAGGGCTTGGAGCCGGGGATTAACCTATTGATGTACATATCACTGTGGCTAACAGCCAGGTGCGAACTCTGGTCACTCCCAGGGACTGTGTTGTGGGCCAATCAACCTCAGAGTCTTTACTGCTGTGACAGACAGCCTTTCAAGGGAAAAGAAGAGAAAGAATTGTGTACACTTGAAAAGAAGCAGAATTCCAATATGTCAAGGACTCAGATCCTGAATCAAATGTGGTGTCTGGAAAAAATCTAAAAGAAGGGGTGGTTGAGACACCAACATTTGTCATCTGCCAAACAGTCAGACGGGCTATGTGAGAAGGGTAAGTTCTGCAAGCTGTCTGACTGTAGCCAGGACTGGGGGCCAAGGCCTGCTAGTCTACCCGCTGAGTGATGGGACATCACTAAGGGAAACCAAGACCATCTGCCCTGGGGCCTGCAGCACTAGCGTCTGCCTGCTTCCCAAGACCAGTGTGCCCTGTGAGGAAGAGAAGAGTGTTAGAGGGAGCGAGGTCCAGTGGGGAGTCCTACCAGAAGCGCTCCCTGACAGAGGTGTGGGAAAATGGTTCTGCAGCGATTGGGTCATTGCTCATGTGCAGGATTGATCCAGTGGCCTCTGTATGCTAGGAGCTGCCACCGTGAACGGAACCACGTCGTGCCGGAAGCTCCAAGCCCATACCACCCTGTTGCACGATCCCGTATGGTGGCGGGGGCCTCCATTGATCTTATTGTTGCCAGTAGACTAAGACTCTTGTCCACCTTAGTGGTGACCCTGTATGCAGCAGGGCCCACCGTGGTTTGGGCAACTGCACCAAAGGAGTCTGAGCTTGGGCTGTAAAGTACTATAACAACCCAGTATGCCAGTGGGGGCCACCTGTACCAACATTGCCACGAAGTTCAAGCTACTGCCCGGGAGAGGATTGTGGCTGCAACTGGGGAGGCTGAGTCTACACACCGAGACCTGGCCCTGACTGACCCCCAAAGCCCATGAAGGATTTACACTGAAGACATCACACCCTCACTGGGGCCTGGGTCGCCCACTGGAGGATTGAATGCCTTCCCTCTCTGTTTGGGGAAGATTGACTTACAGTGTCTTTGCAGGTTGGGAGCACCCCTGTCACTGGGAAAAGCCAGCAGCGCCTCTCAGGAAAGAGAGCCTATATCTACAAGGTGCTTCTGTGTGTACTGCAAGCACCTTGACTTCTCCAAATATGATCAGGACTTGTGAGTGCCCACAGTCAGGGCACCTGCTGCAATGCTGAATGGTTCTGTACTGCAGGAGTGGGTAAGACTTGAATTGGGCCTGTGTGACCCCAGGGGACTCGCTGCTGATGATGTTGTGCCACATGGACACTTTTGACTGATTTCTAACAAGCCAAAGGGGAACTCTTGAATATGGCCTACTAGTGAGCATTGCCTGGATGTGGCCACTAGTGAATGGGGAATAACCCCAACTACTTTACAAGGAAGAAGGTGGGACAGGGATTTGCAAACACTAGAGCCCCAAGCTCAAGGGGATTGTGTTATTGCTTACAAATGTTGTTATGTCTTTGAATGTGTAGGGTTAGACATAAAATTGTTCTTTTTCTTATTAAAACAGGTATTTGACTAGACATTGATTTACTTACAGAACTGTGCACACTTTGAGGTATGAGAGAGTTCAACCACATGTATCTTCACTTCCTCCGAGGGAGCCTTTGACTGGTCGTCCACAGCTACTACTGAGGGTAAAGTGCAGAAGGGGTACTTGGCCCAGTGGCTCGGGATCCAATATAGGTCGAGCCCTGGGACATCAGGAGTAAAAGGCCTCAACCACCCTTGATGGGCCGAGTAGCTCCTGTGTGCCCCATGGCCCTCGGAAAGGGGTTCTGACATGCAGCTTATCTAAGCTCAAGGCTTGAAGCTTCCAAGAGGTGGTGGGAGAAAGACACAACATAAGAAAAGTTAAAACGCTAAATAGATTAAACAAGCAGTGGAAAAGTCAATAGCTCTCACCTTTGGGACTTATTGGCTTTATCAGTGCTATTTGCCAATCCTTTTTGTCGGTGGTCCTGTCATTCTGTAAGCATGAGCATAGGTCACCACGCATGCTTGCAACTAGCGAATGACATGGGTGACTTCTTGTTTTTCTTTTTATTGACTAGTCTAAAATGATGGAGACCACTTAGATGGGTCATCAGAAAACACATTTTAAGTGCACTAAAGCGTTTTTGTGGAGGACAGGCAGCATATATAATTATATAATTTAAAAAGAAAGACGAGAGGGTGGAGAAGGGGAGCCAAGTGAAGTGGGTTGGGAGGGTTAATTTAAAACAAAGCCAGGGAAAGAGAGGGCAACACAGAGTAGACAGCAACATGGACCACAGGGTTGGGAGGGAAACACACTGCACAGTACAACACGAAACACGTGGGAAGACTAGTGAAAAGTAAAAGAGGGAGAGAGCAGGAAAACAAATGCACTCTAGTGGAGTGCTTAGCAGAAGTAATTTATTGTTGAGCTCACAATAGGTCTTTTGCAACCAGACAGCTTGTGCTGGCTGGTAGGCTCTACCTAAAAACACTGTTGCCGGATACACAAAACTGTCTCTGCTCCTATGTTTTTACTTACAGAAAATCATAACGAAAACTTGCATGAGTTTCCGGGTTTACAAAATCCAGGATTTGTAAGGCACGGAAAATCACCCGTGCGGGTCTCAAGGGACTGAATTGATTTCCCCACAATCACAGAATGTTGAGCGGACGCCGAGATTCAAACCTGGTTTTCCTACCTCCGAAGGCAGCAGCTCAGGCCGTTATGCACACCGTCTTCCAAAAACTGTGAACACACTGATGTTGCTGCATGGTAATATGATAAGCACAATATAAAACATCACGAATAATGAATATATCCTCAGACTGCTAACTGCACATATGAATAACTACAGAGGATATTCCTTCAGATGTGTGAAAATTCTTTAATAAATGACACCTGTCAGTAATCACTGGGAAGGGATCCTTGAGCATGGTGTGAACTGAATCGTAACATGCGGATAGTCATACATGTTTTCCATGTCTTTAATACATGCCTCCCTACACTTCTGAATTTTAGCCTGGAAGCCCATGCCAATGCTGTTAAAATAATGTGAAATTGTGTCAAAATTCGCCATTTTCAATCGATGAATGGGGACAGAGAAACTTTTCACGAAAAGGAACACCATTTCTCTGATTTCCTAACTTTATAACTATAGTCAGGAAGTAGGGAAATGTTAAAAAATCTTTTTTTGTTAATTTTACATGTAAAACCCCCAATGAAAAAATGACATTGCTCTCGCACTTACACACACACACACTTCTCACTCGAAGTATCCTTTCTTCTTCAAGGTGAAAGTGTAGAAGTGTACAGACATATGATGAATGCATGTTCTATAACATACCTCTATTGCTACAGAGTGTGGAGGAAAAGGACCGTCACGTGCATAGATTGGGAAGGGGCTGCTTCACAGGGAAAACGTGTTTGCCATTGACAAACCGTTTCCCTATACTCCTTTGAAGAAGTGGTAGGTTGGCATTCCATCTTCCTTTCCATCAGATAAAGAAGAGGCTTTAGCACGTGATAGGTGCATATTTATGATATTTTGTAGGGTGGGAAAGAGTCCGAGAAGAATATGTGACTGCTCAAAAGCACGTGTTTGTGGCATTGATGAAATTGCAAGGCTAATTATGCCTTTACACATTCCTCACCAAATGCAAGGGAATTACTCCTGCATAAATTACACCATGACCAAGTAATACTGTAAGCAAGTCGTAGATCCAGCCATTTTACAGATATACGTATTTTTATGACCAAACATACCTTTGTGAATCAGAGGTTAACTGTAGGAGAACAGTTATTGAAAAGCAAGTGGTGTGTGTGTGCGAACAGGAGTTCAATGAACAGTCAAGAAGTGCAGTAGGGTTGTGTCTCCATGATGCAAATTGGGGTAAGCTCAGCAATGGAGATTTGAAATGGGCACTCTGAGGTGCCTCCATCTGACTGTGCGAGATGGTCACCATCTGTTGCCATTATTTATAAATAATGGAAGCCCCTTTAACTCCTGCTCTGAGTAGGCGTTAAAAGTGCCATAAAAAACGAGGCAACGAAATCTGTTAGATTTCCTTGCACCATTTTTTCGGCTCTCCTAACGGGGGAACACCCCTTTGGCGTAATGCAAAATCATGACTCTCTGGCAGAATTTGAAATGGGGCCCCTTACTCAACCATTACAAAGAGATATGCAGTAGTCTTGGGCTTAAAGTGGCCTCCTTGAAGCCTAAGCGGCCCCTGAATTGTTACAGGCCCCCTGCACCGCAGAGGCAGGCATTACACTCCTGGACTGGGTGAAAATTAGGTCACAACTAAACGTGTTATCATCATCAATTTCGTCTCACTGATAGCATAACAAACCCATAGGCTTGCAATACTAAAAAAGACTTGCTACTGCATTTAAATTTAGATCTTTAGGGTTCAAAGGCACTCCTTTTTTCACAGCGAAATCCTTTCATGCATCTGACCTTTTACTTGCCGCTATTGCATTACGCAGGGTATGATGATTGTATGCCCAGCAATCGTCTCGACAAACATTTTGTGACACCCATCGTGAAATCAAATACATGACATGCTTTAAATTATGATGTTCTTACCTCCAACAATCCTAGTCGTTCCTCGAAGAAACGTTCATATATTATAAATTTTCTTGCATTTCATCCGTCCTGCTGAATATATTTAAAAAGAAAGCCATCATTTGTGGAAAACTATATTTTTTCTCCTTTTTTTAATGTTGTGAACCATAAGCCAAAACTCTGTTTGAATACATGTTCCTCATTCCATGCCTGCAGAGTAAAAAGGAAGAAAGCAGAGCCTGTAAAATCTATTCAATTTCCATTCAGACATTACATGGATGTTTAGTTGTGTTTTGGATAGAATAACCTCCTGACATACAGCCAGTCATTTTATTTTTAACAATACTTTCCCACTAAATTTTAACACTTGGGATGGCCATGGTATCACTCTTTCTACAGACGACTTCTCTCTTGTTCATAGTGAAAACAGGGCTATTGAATGACCTTTGTAGATCTGTTGCTTTTAATCTTGTTTGGTGTTGTTGTGTTACCCTCCTGCTCTCCGGATGGCCTCATTGTGGCAGTACTTCTCATTTCCTCTTTTCTGTTTTTGTTTTTTCTTCGTTGTGGTTGTGGGTTGTTAGGGTGAATGGAATGCGACTGAAGCCATGTTCTGAAGACCCAGCTTTTTGTCCAATTGCCCCTTACAGGTTTTACATGACCTTTGTGACCCCTTTCATTCTTGTCAACCAGGCACAGGTCAGCATCGGCTGCCACAACAGACAGAAGTTCAGAAGGACCTAGGGCCCATTCTTGCCACTGTGGAAGTGAAATAGAAGGCTATCCATTACTCTGAAAACACAACGGCTTCCGAATCGTTGATTATAATTCTTGCAAGTGCAAATTGAACTTCTTTTTCCTGAAGGTTTTTCCTTCATTATATAACCTTGAACAACCAAAAAACTATTGTAAAACACGTTGAATTCGTAAAATAGGACCCAGAAACTAATGACGAAAATGAGAAGAAGGGCATTGTGCCCTGAATAAACAAGTACAAATTGCAGAAATCTTCTGTCTGAACAGGTGGTCTCTGCGCACTTGGAAGTCCACTTCCAAGCTTCTGCCACCAAGGGCTCTATATATAAGGATATGGCGCAGCACAGTGGCACAAGCAATCTTGCTGCACTAGCTGCATCATTTCCAAAGAGCAGGGATGCGCCGTATTTAAAAGAATACGGCATATTCCTGTGTATTCCACTGCACTAATGCTAAATTAGCTGCATAGTGTTAGCGCGTCAGACCTTATTAATTAAACTTACAAGGGAGACGCGCATAGGCTGATGGAACTTTGACTGCGCTTCGAGTTGTTCACACCACGTGACCCTGTACCAATATAAATCAATAGGAAATAATCAATGACGTCAATAATCAATAGGAGTCAGTAATTTCTCTCACCATGACCTCTCTGGCATGAATAACCACACCTTTATGTAAAAGTTAGAATGTTTATTTCCCTACATGAACAATGCTATTGTCACGTAAGTTAGCCTCAACATCAAACGATAAACATATAAAAACAATACTGGCTGACCAAAGTGGTGAAAGAATCGCCATCTAATCAAAGCTTGAGCTACTACACATTCTGAGGTGACAGTACAAATTAATAGCAAGAATAATTGCGCAAACGAAATAGCATACATTTAGATTCAGCAAAGAAAAGACATCAACTGTTAATATATGTCGCAAACTTCATCAGTGAGAACCTAACTAGCATCAGATTAGAATAGCATGTTTGAACTTCATGCAAAACAATTTAGTCACACAAATCTGGAAAACATCTAGCTATGGCTCTATCAAAATGACGGTTGGTACCTAGAAACAAAAGCAAATAGACATAGTAATCAGTAACGTCAAGTTATACCTGTCCTCAATATGGTTCAGCAAGCTGTGACAGTCTTTGTCAACAGGACATCAGTTCGGTCAGCAAGACATCAGGATACAGCATAAAAGTTGAGAAAAAGCAAAGTCTCTTCATGCAGTTCGTAAAAGAATAATAACTCAACATTCAGAAAGAAAAGGAGAATGGTGTGGAATGGCTTCTCTCCTCTAGGTGCAGTCTGGCTAAGTTAGATTTCCTAAAACTACTTCTCACATCCTCATTGGTCAAGGAATCGCATGTTTACATTTAGACCAATGAAACTAAAACCCCTAATCTAAAGTTTTACTACTACATGCTTCACATGTTGATGATTGTCTCCTCTTCTCCCGTTCTCATTGCTCGGCTCGTCAGATATCAATATTGTTGCAACTTATACTTCAGTCAGTGCATCCATTGTATTCTCCTGGGAAGGTCAGTCTTACATACACTACAATATATAGGCCCTGATTCTCACCCTGGCGGTAATTACCGCCAGGGCGGAGGTCGGCGGTAGCACCGCCAACAGGCTGGCGGTGCTCCGCCGGGCATTCTGACCGCGGCGGTACAGCCGCGGCCAGAAGCGGAAAGCCGGCGGGGGTACCGCCGACTTTCCGCTGCCCGTCTGAATCCTCCATGGCGGCGGAGCGCGCTCCGCCGCCATGGGGATTCAGACACCCCCTACCGCCATCCTGTTCATGGCGGCTCTCCCGCCATGAACAGGATGGCGGTAGGGGGTGCCGCGGGGCCCCTGGGGGCCCCTGCAGTGCCCATGCCAATGGCATGGGCAATGCAGGGGCCCCCGTAAGAGGGCCCCGCACAGTATTTCAGTGTCTGCTTTGCAGACACTGAAATACGCGACGGGTGCAACTGCACCCGTCGCACCTTCCCACTCCGCCGGCTCAATTCTGAGCCGGCATCCTAGTGGGAAGGTTGATTTGCCCTGGGCTGGCGGGCGGCCTTTTGGCGGCCGCCCGCCAGCCCAGGGCAAATGTCAGAATCACCGCCGCGGTCTTTCGACCGCGGTGCGGTGTTCTGACGGCGGTACCTTGGCGGACGGTCAGAATGACCGCCATAATGTTTCCCCTAGCTAGTACAACATCTTCTAGCAAGCAGTTTCTCACGATAACTACCTTCAGCTACGAGCACATGGTCAGTATAGTGGAAATTCACAATTTAATTCTCTAACCAATCATTTTATGAAATGCCTAAGAGAAGCAGCTTGACATGAGGCCGTGCAAGTAGGCCCAAGACTTCGTTAACTTAAGGCCTACAATTAATTAAACTAATACATAATACACAACCCTTAATATGACATATTACTACATTAATCAAACATAAGCTCAACACTTCATAATAATAAGTCATTAATAAGTACACTTTGTGAACATTGGTGACCACTCACGTGGGTGTATCATCAAATGGTGCATTATTTTTCTCTACGTTTATACATTCTCTCTGAAAATTCAACACTTAGAATACATAAATATTAATTAATAAACTCAACGTTAAAAATAGCGCCAATGCAGCCACCCATGCGCCATGGTGCAAGGATGGCTGCATTGCAGGGGATTGTTTTTGTGAAGGAAGGGACACATTCCTGCACTATAACAATCTTTATTGGCAATTCACTCCTTCTATGTGTGCTATAGAATGCAGCACACATTGAAAGAGCAAACAACCAGGAGAAATAAAAGTATTTCTCCTTGTTGTGCCACTCTAACGCCTCCCTCAGGGAGGCGTTAGTTTTTGGTGCTGCCTCAGGTTTATGATTTCTGGATTTGCCAACATTTTTTTTATGTTAGGTAGCCATTCCATGCAAATGCACATGTGGTAGCACTGCCAATCTTGAGACAGGATTTATTAAATTTTTACAAATGGCTTTAATGATGCTCAACGGGGATACACAGGCACTCACGGCACCCAACTTTAAATGCATTTGTAATGTTTAAACAAATGTAATTTATAGATTGCCACTGTGGATTAGCACATATTTATGGCAGCTCAGTTTAAATAGGTTTGTTAAAAAACACGGACTCATTCCTAGGTGCCCCCACACATGTGCATACATACCCGCTCTCAGACATCCATCTTGATTTGTTGAAAAAGCATTTTAAAACGGAGGCTATCTGAAGGCAGGAGTGAAAAAGTAAAAATAAATAAAATGAAGCAGGGAAGTGAGAATTGGAGGGTACACAAAGCAGGAGGGCAGGGAGTCATAGAGGAGCGAGATGGGGAGGCTAATAATAAAAAAAAGTCTGGGTTTGAGGACTAGGCAGAAGCAATGGACAAGCGCGGGGAAAGCACCACTGAGTGCAAGGGTTAATGGGGGAAAATAAGGACAAAGAAGCACACAGTGGCAGTGGAGAGAGCAACAAAATACAAGCATTAATTCAGTGCTGAAACTAAATGAAAGAGTAGATCTCTGAATATGAGCAACATTAGCAGTGGAATGATTCAAGTAAATCATTCAGAACACAGCAAGACCAAAGTCCTCTATGACATGTCAAACACATGTATAAGGAGGAAGTCACGGAATCAAGGGTAGAGAACAGAGAAAGACAAAAAAGCGATCCAATCTAGAGCTGAGGGATGAGCCAAAGCCCACTTTACATATTTGAAACAATGGACCTAGCCAATAGAAAGCCATTGCTATCCATAGATTAGACCAAAAAATGAAATAATTGGTTAGCATAAACCTAAACGGTTGTAGAAGAATGGACTAATTAAGTGTGACCAACTGAGCTACGTGGCAACATACTAAACATAGGGGTGTCCTGTGGGTTTCGCATTTTGCTGCACAGATTTTTTTGTCATGGTCATTTGCCTCCTCTGTCATTGGTCCATCACACCTCTACCGAATTTCAAGAGCCCCTTGGATTATGATGGGGTGGAATGTAGGCTTTGGGCAAGGAACCATTTGCCATGCAGTCCTCCCTGTGTTTTCTTGCTCTAAATCCCAATGGCAACACACAGGGTTAAGGAGCGTTGTGTGCCCTCAGCTAAGTAGAATACCAATATTGTCGCACCAGATCCTGCAGTAGTTTTCATCAAAACGATTTTTAATTGTGCCTTCTTATCCTCGATGATGTATCTGGGACAGGACATAGTTACAAGATAGGACATTCTGCTGTGTATGCAGACAGTCATCTGCTGTTTTTTGTAAACATCAGTGGCAAAAGCACGAACTTGCATTTGTTTGTCAGGGAAGCCTTTTGAGTCTTTTGTTCGGTGTCTTCATACAAGAATTTCAATTAAGAAAGAGTGGAAGTGGAATGGTAATGCATAATGCCAATCTGACCTGCTTAAAACGCTCCAAGCAAAACATGATGAAGCTATACAACATTATCAAAGCCATCTTGTAGCCCTGATTTGAGGTGAATTGATCATTATTAGAGGCAGATAGCTAGCAAAGCTTCATGAGACCCATTTGAAAACATCCTTGTGCCCTGGGCAGCTAGGACATTCCAGGCTAGTGTGTATCCTGGCCAGCTATAAGAACATATGCCAAATGAAACACTACCTCAGTCCAAAATTTGAAGTGTGCAAGAAAAAAGCTGAACAAAGCAGCTGAACCATGATCCTATTCAGGCTTTTATTGCCCAGTTCTACTCTAAACTATTACTTGAAGGACCTCCAGGAATGGGACGGGGCATTAGCACCTTTAAACTGTACCATGCCCCACTCTCTTGGCGGAGGACCTAGAGACCTATGCGAACCTGTTAGTCTTACTGAATTAGAATTCTAGCTTGTCAAATAGAGCAACATGTGTAGGCAGTGTTCCTACTGAATTTCATGAATAATTTCAGGACAAGCTTGGCCCAGTAGTACTTTAGTCCATTCATAATTCCTTAAGCTGTGCTGTTATTCCACTCTTTAAAAAACAAAAAACAAACAAAAGTTAATTTATATTTTATCAATAACGCAATGAAAGTCTAGCACAGATTGCATCCTAGCTATTGGAGGGCGATGCAGGTTGTTCCAAAACAAGAATTACATCGTTCAGAGCCGTTACATTTGGTACATTAGTCCATCCACTGCTTGACTGCATTCAAGTATGGTGCCAGTGTCACCCCTCCACCACAAAACCTCAAGGACTCAAGGCAGTGTTCTATCTTGTACACCGGTATCTTTGATTAACACTCATGGCAAAAGATACACTTTATTGCCTAATGACATTAATGGGCTAGCCTCTTAGGCCCTAATTTATACTTTTTGGAGCAAAACTGCACTAACGCAGTTTTGAACCAAAAAGTTTAGCACCTGCTTTCACCATTTCCGTGCACCAGCCGGGCACCATATTTATGGAATGGTGCAAGCAGGTGCAAAGGCTAGGCTAGCACAAAAAAAAATGACGTTAGTCGGGTGGGGCGGGCGGTATGGAAGAAGAGGGTTTTGCACCAAAAAATTACGTTAGGCAGGTTAGAGTAAAAAAAAAAGACTCTAACCTGCATAGAGTCATTTTCTGATGCAAAACCATCCATACCACACGACTCCTGTCTTAGAAAAGAAACGAGTCATGCCCATCACCCCAATGGCCAGCACAGGGGACCAGGGTCCCCTGGGCATGGCCATTGCAACCAGTGCCATGTATGGGGCCCATTTCATGGCCCCCAATGGCACTTTAAAAACCAAAATACTTACCTGTACTTACCTATACTCACATGGGATGGAGTCCCCCATCCTCCCCCGTCTCTCTGGTGTGGGTGGGGGTTTCCCCGGGGTCTGGGGAGGGCACCTGTGGGCTTATTCTATGGTGTTCCAACATGGAAATTGGCCTACAGGTCCCCTAACGCCTGCCTTGACCCAGGCGTTAAAAAATGGCACAAAGCAAGCTTTGCACCATTTTTGACCCCTCCCCCCTGTGCGTGTTTTTTGCATGGGAGGAATAAAACGGCGCTCGGGCTTTAGAGTCATTTTTTTGCCCGGGAACACCTACCTTGCATCTCATTGACGCAAGGTAGTTTTCCGCAGGCAAAAAATGAATTTAACTCCAATATTTTGGCACTAGACATGTCTAGCGCCAAAATAGAAATATGGAGTTAAGTTTGCACCGGATTTGCATAAAACAATTATGCAAAGCCGGCGGAAACAGAGTATAAATATGCCCCTTAGTATCTCCGAAGCAACATGGTTTGCCCCTTGACAAATTTGCATGAAAATTGGCAGACATTGAGTCTATGCAGTTCTAACAGGGAATAAGGCACGGTTAAGGGAAGGCATGCTAATACCATTGTCTCTCTTTGACAAGCCTGCAGTCCATTTGACAGTCTGCATGTTTAAACCAATGCAGGGGTCTAACATATCATGCAAATGTATCCAGGGAGCGAAGTCAAATGGAGGGGTCAAAACCTGTGATTTGCTAATAACTTTTGTGCTTTTTAACAAACTTGCATAATAGTTCAGATTTCATGGTAATGGGCTGCCAAATTACATGTATATGCAACAAACTGCACCATGCACCCACAGCAATCCTGACCCCGAGTCCAAGTGGCTGAAGGTCAAGTACAGTTAATTTAGGGCTATTGGAGCTGGCAGAGGGCTTCTGTGGTGTGAAGGTTGATTCATGGCAGTGTGTGAAGTCTCACTAGGGCTGGTGCAAGTCCTGAACTGAAAGCCTGTTGCATATGAACAAAGGCTATGCATACTGGGCCCAGTGTTGTGTGGCTAGGTGAAGGGGCTTGCCTACAGAGCACGCTGTACATCACTGAGATGCTGTGCTCAGCATGCATTGTAAAACAGGGGATGTAGCAGGGCCTAGCAGCAGCCAGTCTATGCTACAAGATCCCATTGTGCAACGTCAATAGTCCGGTGGCAAGAGGCTGTAGCACAGTCTGAAAATACACCAGACCCTGCACCCAAAGCCACTTAGCACATCCAAATGCTGTGTGCATTAGACAGAATGGTGTGTTAAAATGTGCACGGCTTGGATGCAATCAGGGAGGCCCTAAGCTTGATGCACACAGGTGCAGCCTGTGGAGTAGGAGCTCACACTCTGCATTGGTTGTAGACCAGGCCTTGTGCCCATAGCCCGATGCAGACTGCCAATGGCTATCTGCAGCAGGCATAGAAGCATGGTGGCTTGTGCGGGTCATTTATCCAGAATTATTCCTTTTGCTTAAAAACCTCAGCAATTACTTGACAAAAACTCAAAAGAACTGGTTATAGTTCCAATGCTAAACAGATAACCCCATGAAATTAGCAAGTTATGGTATGCTAAGCAAACCATAAATCGTTCCACATCATATAGCACTACTGACCTTGCACACGATATCACTGATAACATCTAAAATGACATAATTGACAACATTAATGACATCTCAAATGCTATCATTGATAATGTCACTACTTACATCACATATTACATTCCTTTTGACATCACTATGAGAACAAGTGTTAATTTGTTTTTGTGCTTTATATTTTGTACATTAATAAATAAAAACGTATATGAATTTTCACATTCGATTCTACATATATACGCTGTATTAATATGATTGCAGTTGAAAATAATTTTGTATGATGGAAATCACTTTTATTATTTATTTATTATATTTTATATATCATTTATATTTATTTATGTGCCACGTATCTGAAGCTCTGCCTCGAACTATGTGCAACTTATTTAAAGATTACACCCTGTTTTTATTGCTGCTATAAATGTTAAATTTTCCTGTTAAATGCTATCTTGGAAAAGATGGATGCCATCTCTGCCATTCACTAGTGTGTTCCACTGCTGCGTGCAACTTCTCCCCACAGGCTTCACAGAACCCTATCAGACTGATCCGTGTTTTAATTCCACTGTTTTTACATCCTTTCAATGAACTTTCTCCTTCATTCCCAATTGTTGGGTTTTCAGCAAGCAGTATTGTTTTTGTATGAATAGGCTTGTTAATGTAATTTTCTCCATCCAGAAAAAGGTTAGAACCGAAAATGTCTCCCGGATCTACAAAAATATGTGTCCTGCAGTTCTCCTGTTTCCTAAGATTTGAAATATTATAGAGGTATGTCCCAGTGTGTTCCATTGTGAATACGAGCCTCTTCATTTGCTGAAAGTTCCATTGTTTAAAAGTTTCAGATTGGTTAGAACTACTACGTGTGGTCCTAGCAAAAAGGATTTTGAATCTGTTTTTTTAACATTGGATAGAAGACCTTATGTGTTAAGGTTTTCCCTGTACTATGCTTTACCAAAGGCATGATGCTTTTCAATTCAGACCATGAAGATTTTATTGTATAACTAATCTGTTATATGAGAATTATGTATAAGAACCACTGTATTTGGGGGTGAGCGAGAAGACTTTCCTGGTTTGCCTTCCTGGAATGCTGTTGATTCCCTTTTTATTTCAATTTCGATGCTCATTTGGGACTTAGAATAATTCTGATACTGCATACTCTGTATGATTTTGCATCTGAGAGCCCGTGTGGCATTATTTCTGTACCTCTTACTTTTGAAATGTGTAAACCCTTTAACTTTTAATTGATCTAGAACTCAATTTTTGGGTGCCCCCTTACTTATTTGAAATGTTTTACTCTGCTAACTAATGTTTAGGGGTGGTCCTAATGTGCAATTCAACCTTTGTTAGAAACGGATGAGGTAAACTTTTTAGGGTGTCGACTTTTTGGGGCGTCTACGTTTTGGGGAACTGTTTAGCTCCTACACAAGTATAATGTGTGATGCAGCGTAATGCACTGGGCCCCGTAGGTCAAGCACACAGCAATATTATTTCCTATAAAAAAAATAGGCAAATTACCCATACTGGTCTTTGCGTAAGATGACTTATTAATTAATTTAGTCACAACAGCATTTTCCAAATGAAGCAAGATTAGAAACCTTCCAAAGAGAGACCTGCATCTTCCTCCATCTTTCAACATGCTGTCTTCTCTACAGATATTTGTTATAGGTAAATTACTTCACATTTATTCCGAAATGCATTCTTCCCATTGTAATCGAAACTGTATATCAAGTACTGTACTTTTAAATTAAATGTTTATCTCAAACCTTATTAAAAGAGACTCTAACTTCTTGTCATGTTTTGTACGTGAAAAAAATCTCACATCATTCCCAATTGTTGGGTTTTCAGCAAGCAGTATTGTTTTTGTATGAATAGGCTTGTTAATGTAATTTTCTCCATCCAGAAAAAGGTTAGAACCGAAAATGTCTCCCGGGATCTACAAAAATATGTGTCCTGCAGTTCAAGACTTTTTCCGCTTGAACCAATGTCTCATTGGTAGGTCCTTGGATTATTCTATGCAAGTTATGTGTTAGATCTGACAGCCTTAGAGTGGTCCTTTCCGCAACATTTTGCCTCCCTCCCTCCATTTTCTGACTTTGATTTTGCTGGCTTTAGGACTCTGAACACTTTACCACTGCTAACCATTGCTAAAGTGCTTGTGCTCGCTCCCTTAAATCATAAATTAGGCTTAGTCCCAGTTTGCATATTAAATTTTCTTTGAAGTCCCTAGTAAAGTACACTACATGTGCCCAAGGCCGTTAAATTAAATACTACCAGTGGGCCTGCAGCACTTGTTGTGCCACACACCAAAGTAGCCCCCTAACTATGGCACAGACCTGGCACTGCAGAGCCTGTCTGTGCAGTTTACACTGCCACGTCAACCTGGCGAGAGAAACCTCTTGCCAGGCCTAAACCTTTTTTGTTATAACTATAAGTCACCCCAAAGGTAGGCATTATATGACCCACAGGGTTCGGTGCAATGTACTTAAAACGCAGGACATGTACTTTTAATTTTTACATGCCTTAGCAGTGAAAACTCCCAAATTTGTTTTTCACTACTTCAAGGCCTATCACTCCCATAGGATAAGATTACTTTAATACATTATATCAGTGTAATTCACAATCTGGAAGGGATAAGTTTGTCAAGTTTGTTTTTTCTGGACTCACAGTTTAAAATCACAATTGATGGTGAAGTCATGTTTTAAATTGTAGTTCTGAAAATGCCACTTTTTGAAAGTTGGCATTTTCTTAATTTAGCTATTTGGTACCTATTGCCTGTTCTCCAATAAACATCTAGGGTGGGGCGACAGCTGGGCTTCTGCATTCCCTCTAGACAGCCCCACATAAAGGGAGCTTTAGGTGTGACTGACGGGCCATTCAAAATCTGATGGCCCATCCTGGGAAGGATGGGAGTGAGGGTTTCACATATAGACCTGAATTGGCAGTGTCCTGCCCCACACAAAGGCCCTCAGACCACCCTGTAGTGAGTCTTGAGACAGGGCAGGAAGTGAGGAACTCTGAGCACTTCTAAGACCTTTCTTTGAAGTCTCCCCTACTTCCAAGGCACAACTGGGTATGAGTACTGGTCCTCCCACACTACCAACTTAGTAGACTTCTGGATGTGTGGATATCCTGCTAGGAAAAAGGACTGCTGTGCTGCTACAAGGACTGTCACTCAGCTGTTCTGCTACTCTGCTAGACTCCTATTTTGCTGAGCTGACCTGCTGCCCTTTTGCCTAGGAGTGAGAAGGGCTGGACCTGCATCTCTACATCCAGAGCCAAAGTGCCTCCAAGGGCTTTCTGGCTTGCGTCCTGTTTTATGAAGTCCCAGGGACGCAAAAGACTTCCAACTCACCTCCTACAGCTCCTGGACCTGTCTTCAACCAGCTTCTGACCCCCCCAAGAGCAGCCTCTCCACTCCTGGGCCCTTGACGGTGTTTGAACAGGCTCGCTCGCACTGGAACTGTGCCGCTTGCCAGAAGAAACAGTGTGAGGCTCCAGCCTACCTGTTTGTGACACCCGGCAACTCTTTGTAACCCGAGGACCACCACCAGCAACACTCTCCTTCCTTCCAGCGAACGTCTTCCATGCAAACAAGACTCTTGTCCCAATTCTTGAGAAGGTAAAACGTCAGCAGGAGCTACCTGGGACTGTATCCGACTTGACCTCCATCCTGGTTGGCATGGACTTTTGAATTTAACCCAGTCTAGAGCTACCAGTTATCTCTGGTTAGCGCTTTTTGCTTCTAAGCACTATATTGCATTAAATCTTTAAAATTCATATATCTACCTCTACTTATTGGATTTTGTCATTTTGGTCTTTTCTTGTTCATGAAATTGAGCTCTATTATGCTAACCTGGTGTGGTGTCTTGTGTGGTCTTTTCATTGCTTTATTGTTTGTGTTGGATGAACACTTTACACATTGCCTCTTAAGTTAAGTCTGATTGCTCTGTGCCAAAGTACTAGGTGGTGATCACAGGTTAACTGAGGGTGTACTGGTGACGTACCCTGAATATGATTGTGGTTCCTGCTTGGACAAGGGGCATACCAGTGCCAGCCGGAAACCCAATTTCTAACAGTATGCCTTTGGATACAACTGTCATGCAAATGACCATGTTATTGTAACATCGTTCTCACAGATTTGCCTGCAGCAATCAGAAAATTGCATGTCCTCATCAAAACTACCACAGACTGGAATAATAGAGACTGTCATCAGTGCAACGTGGTTCGTCCCAAGAAGAATTCGATGGTGCAATGCGTATTTAAAGTATTGTTTAACTGTAATGTTTGCCCCAATGGAACTTCATTTCTGTGAAATATCATGTATTTCCAGCTTTTTGTGTTATGATTGTTACGTGAAATGCATGTGATTATGCCAAATCTCGTACTCTCAGGCTTCCTTTGGGGAAAAAATCGAACGAGTCAAGGAAGAATGGGATGGAACAGACTGTTGTTAACTTACACACTCTTTGGTGTGTTTTTAAGCCGGAAATGTGTTATCGCACCTAAAATGAGCCAGAGCGTGCATTTTATGAGAAAATAGTGCGAAATGCCAAATCTGGCATTTTGAGTAGTAAAGCGTAATTTTTTGGGGCATTTTGAGTAATCTTTGAAAAGGAAGTTAGCTGAATTTCACTTAGGCCTAAATGCAGAATAGCTCTCTACACAGTTTTTTCTAGACCCTTCTCTCAGTAACTCAGGGCATTAACCATTGAGAGAGTAAGGTAGAAAGAGAGAGAAAAAAAGACACAAAGAGAGACAAAAACAGAGATATAGGCGGTCATTCTGACCGCGGCGGTCGGCGGTCGCCGCCTGCCAAGCGGTTCCCGCCGAAAGACTGCGGCGGCCATTCCGGCTTTCCAGCTGGGCCGGCGGGCGACCGCCAGAAGACCGCCAGCCGGCCCAGCGGGAAAGCCCCTTCAACAATGAAGCCGGCTCCGAATGGAGCCGGCGGAGTTGCAGGGGTGCGACGGGTGCAGTGGCACCCGTCGCGATTTTCACTGTCTGCAAAGCAGACAGTGAAAATCTTTGTGGGGCCCTGTTAGGGGGCCCTTGCACTGCCCATGCCAGTGGCATGGGCAGTGCAGGGGCCCCCAGGGGCCCCACAGCACCCGTTCCCGCCATCCTGGTTCTGGCGGTGGACACCGCCAGAAACAGGCTGGTGGGAAGGGGGTCGGAATCCCCATGGCGGTGCTGCACGCAGCGCCGCCATCTTGGATTCCCTGGGCCAGGGGAAAACCGGCGGGAAACCGCCGGTTCCCCTTTTCTGACCGCGGCTTTACCGCCGTGGTCAGAATAGCCCAGGAAGCACCGCCAGCCTGTTGGCGGTGCTTCCGCCGCCCTCCGCCATGGTGGTCATGGACCGCCAGGGTCAGAATGACCCCCATAGTCATGAAGGAATAGACAAGGTGTTTTTCTGTCTCTTTGTGTACGCTTGCGCAAGTGCCCATGGGTGTCCCCTGGATCGGCTTGGCTTTCGGTGAGCAGAATCTTTTTATGTGCTGGCCAAGGGCACGTTTTGTCCATAACAGAATAATGTACATTATCAGCTCCGATCGCTTTTCCCTCCACAACCCTCCAAACACACATTTTATGTGGAGTGCTTTGTACTTATGAAATAGATACATCCTTTATATTAATAATTGATTTTCAAGTTAAACGGTTTATATGATAGAAGCCGTGATGTCCTAGTTCATTAGCCTGTGGGAGAAACAAGCCCTTTGTTTTCAAATACATCTCGCAGTCAATGAACAGGAGAAGAAATTTGCTGGACCCAAGAGCTTGGTTTGCCGCAAATGTCAATAAGGAAGCTTGATGTATAAATTAGGTAGGCCCTACTACTTGCCAGCAGTCTATTTATTTCATAACAAGCATAATCTATAATCATTGAAACAGCAATGCATCAGAAGTGACAGCACCCCTTGGACTGAATGCAGCAGCCCAAGTCTCAATTGTCCTTTCCTTCGCATGCACATCACATCGCGGGTCATAACAGAGGCAGCTGCGGTAGGTTTTGCAGCTCCTGAAAACCTCAAACAATATAATTTTACATTCATCCTTCAAGTAGATTTAGAGCAACTGGAGAAAAAAAACGTTGTTATTGTCTTTTTTATTTGTTTAAATATAGCATTTGCTTTTTGATTTACTATGCTGTCTTTGGAAAGGATTCTGATTTATTGTTGAGCATTAGACCAATTGCCAAAATACTCAGAGAATAACGAGTGAATCTTACTGTAAAGCTTACTCAAGGAACTTCGGTTCGCTGGAGCAAACCAAAGTTTCCTGAATATTCGTTTGTGTGGCTAAATTCGAAATCACACCTATTAAAAAACAAGCATTTGCAATGCAATGGGTCTCACATTTGCTCGAGTTAGAGCTATTAGCGTTGTAAACCCCTAACAGGACTTTTCTTGCCACATAATTTGAAAATTAAAAGTAAAACAGTTTCACGTAAGCGAGCCGATTCACAGCGCCACGGCCGCCATGAGCATCAGCGACAAGGAGAGACACAGTCGCTCGCTGTCAAACTTACCGGCAAAAGTGCAATTAGCTGTGTAACAGGGGCGATGGCCAAGGCGGTAACAAAACCTCCCCAGAGAAGGACAAACGTAAAATATTTACCAATGTCATCAAAGTATTTTTGAAGGGCAAGCCCACGAACGAGTGGTAGTGATTGGCCTGAGGTGGGCGTTGTTAAAAGCCGAGATGCATACCAACATGTCAGAAAAGCAGCGCATGCGCGCTGCTATGCTCGACCTTAGCCTAAAGCTGCTTTTAGACTCAGATACTAACAAATAGTTAGTGCAAACTCATAATAAAGGACTACCTAGGTGCTTATGAAATGAAGCTGTATTGTGCTGCCTATGTGTCATCTGAATTGCCCTGTGCCTATATGGTCACCTGAGGAAGTTTCTGGGATGGATGTTAATTTGGGGCCATTAAATATTTCACCCTTGTAAATCACATGATAACTTCCCCGTTTCGACCATAAAGCGATTGAGGCTACTAAAACAAAATATACTGAGTCCACATTTATGAGAAGCTGCCTACCCCAGTTGATAGATGGTTTGTTAGGAGGAAAGCAAGGATATGGCTTGTAAATTTTAGGGTAGCAATTGTCCATCAGTCTTTTCGCACACCCCTTCAAGCAAAGATCCCGAAGAACAGTACTTTTAATGGGCAGGTACTGTCTGGTACTGAGTACCAGCACTTCCTTAGTTTAACAGGTAGAGTACCTGCACTTCTTAGCACTGCTGCAATATATTTAATGGGAGAGTACCAGCACTTCTCAGGACTAAACGGGAACTCTGAATAGTGAGTACCTGCACTTCTATTTCTCCATTTAAAGCACTGCTTAAGAGGTCAATTCATGTTTGTTTAAATATTCTGATGTGCCAGTATGGCACCCTTTCCACTGTAAATGGGAAGTATTGCATGCCCAATGTTTGGATGATACCCTCAATGCCTACTTATTTAAGGACTGCAAGTTCACTGATATGCCATCACATTGATTTTGTTAGAATATTATATTATCCCTATGCTATTTTAATGTATACCACATAGCAGTAGAAGTGGTTTAAAAGATCATAGCTAAACCTAGGGCGTATAGGGAAAATGTACATAATTGCGCACAGTCCTCTAGATTTTCATATAGAAACTTCCACGTAGGACATAAAATAACATTGTTCAGTTAAGGAGAAAATGATGTAACCCGGAGGTACAAACGTAATAAACTTTCATTTAGCGCTCTTTCGTCTGTATTTGTTATGGGTACACAACTCAAAGCCCCTTCTTTCCCTATTTGACACAGAGCCTGCATTAACAACATCTCTGTCAGTCATGAGCAATAGAATGTTTTTATAGGAACATCTTTGCCTACTGCTGCCCAATCAAATGCCCATAATGATCAGCAAAGGGGTTGAGTTAAAGTGCTAGGACCCCTTACTATTGTATCTAAACAGAACACCAGCACCTGAGCTTTGAGGAGGGAGAGGCAGAGCAGTCCTAGATGGTGTGGATAGCAATCTGAGAATTCCACTAAGTAGAAAATAATGCACAAAACATATAGGTTCATCCGCTGCTTTTATTTTTAAAAACAACAAGCACTTGTAAATCACACTCAACTAAATACTCAACCTAAAATTAAAAATGTACAAAAGAAAATCAGATCCCTTTTACTCCTCCTATAGTAGAAATGTGTGGTAAAGGGTCTCTCATCTGATTCATGTTGTTTGACCTAATAGTGCACCAAGGTACATAGGGGCAGATTTAAGGAAAGTGGTGTTGCACCAAGTGCAGCGTCACTTTCCTTGCGCCCCTTAGCACCCCCCTACTGCCATCATGTGTGCGCCGTATTTAAAATACGGTGCGCCATGGCTCACGGTTGGGGGCAATAGCGCCATTTATTTTTACACTATTGATGTACTCTGCAGGAGTAGTTCACAAATTTTGGCACTACTCTTGCAGAGTACATAGGGACCCATAATAGTTAATGGAAGCCCCCTTTTAATGTCTTCTCTGAGCAGGCATCAAAAGTGCAGAAAAAAATGGCGCAAGGAAATCTTTTAGATTTGCATGTGATTTCTTTGTTGGCGGAATGTGCCTATCCTGTTTTAATGTCTTCAGTTATGAAGGATTTAAGCTAATCTAAAACTTAACTGGTGATGGTAGCCCAGTCTTATAATCTGTATAGGAGAATTTTCTAATTGATTGTATCATAGGCCACCCTTAGGTCAAGGAGGATGATCACTTCAGATTGGCCAGCATCCGGGGAAGCTGGGAGGTCTTCTCCTATATAGATTCAAATGGATTTAGAGCCTATGACTGGTCTGAACCTCCACTATCATGGAGGATGTTCTGAGATTCACATATTGATTTAGCTGTTGTGTGATTTTTGTTTTCAGGATTTTGCTAAATAGATGCTAGCTGGAGATGAGTTGTTAGTTGGTTGCAGGTTTTTGGGTTGACAATTGTATTTTTAGTATTGGGATCTAGATGTGAGAATCCAAATTTGCCTATTTTTCAAACAAAAATGCATTTAATTGGAAAGTACACATTTTTATGCTAATTAAAATATGTATAATAAATGCAATTCCTGTAGGTATTCAAACTTAGGCATTACAACCATACAAAAGAAATATGACTGAACTGATTTGTTAGCCTAACTACTGATGCTATATTAGAATGAATTTATACATTAGGTTGAAGAGGCACATTTTTCGTTTTGAACTGTTGTTTTTCACAAGATGTTTTTCTCTTCCACCTCAGATGCTGTATCTTTCCAGAAGCCTTCTGTTAGTTAGTGAATAGGCATTTGTTAGATATTAGACAGCTGATAGTGAGGTTCTCACCAGGAGAAGAGAAGATGGCAGAAAATATGACTTAGTGAGGTTCTCACCAGGAGAAGAGAAGATGGCAGAAAATATGACTCATGGGAAGAACTATCTGAACCACAAGATATGTAAAGATTATCTTTTCAAGATCTTGATTCTGTGGCCTATCGCGAAGACGTGCAGAACTAGGGAGTTTATCTGTCGTAGGGTTTGCTGATATCCAATTGGAAGCTGAGTACATGGAATGCATCAACTGCAACCAACTATGTGTTAGCAAATTTATATTAGTGTTTGTCCCTTGAGTAGGTTAGGACTCTCTTTCTGGGACTCTTAGAATTACTTCTGTCCCGCAGTTGATCCCCTTTGAGACCTTCTTTATTTCACATATGTCTGCTGATTTATAGCTGAGAATATGTTCCAGCTTGCAGAATTATTTATTGCTCAAGTGCAATGGTTTTATGGTTATGCATTTTAATCTCTCATCAAAACTCTTCATTTGGGGTTCTGAACGAACACTTACTTTGTTTATAGAAGAAGTTGCTGTTCTTATGGATAACCTAGATTAGGGCATTCCTTTACAAAACACTATTGTTGTACCTTCTGCATTTTATTTGTAATACTCACTCATATTGTATTTTAGTTTGTATTGAAATATCAACTAATGGATTACTTGAACCTGTAATGATGATGACTGAAACTAAAAAAATTGTTGAGTAAATTCATCAATTTGAATTAATTTGCTACTTAAACCCTTTAACTCACGCAAACTCTCTTTATTGACTATTGTGGAGTGCCATTTGGATTTTACTGTTCATGGTGTTTGATATAATGATTGCTCCTTTCCAGTTCTCCTTGTCGATGAACAAAGGTCCATAAGACCAACAGCTACTTAATAATTATTCCCAAAGGCTGAGATACAAGAATCCCACGTTTGTCAAATGTGTGTTGGAATGGTACAGAGCAGAATAAAAAAAAAAGTTTAACATTTCAGTGACGTCTGTTCACGGTGTTCATCCACTCCTCAATAAAGACCCAGGACATGATAGCTCTGGCAGGTAGCACATTTTCAGTTTTTTAGTGGTTTGTGATTCAGAGGACTCTCTGTTGGCTTAGGAGGTAAATGAGGGGAAATTGGCAGAAATTGAGGATGAATACTCCTATATGGAGGTTTGGCCTGTGAATTGTTGAAATTCTGTTAAAAATGTTGAATTTAAAGAATTTCAATAACTCTTTAAATTAGTTTGTTGGACCTGCCAATTTCTTCAGTATTACTCCCAAACTTTCTGCCTTTCTCCTTCCCTTTTGGTGAATTTGTGTTTGATGGCTTTAGGACTCTGGGCACTTTACCATAGCTAACCAGTGCTAAAACTGCATATGCCTTTTTCGTGAAAAATGGTAACATTGGCTTGTCCACAATTGACATATTTAATTTACATATGAGTCCTTAGTAAAGTGCACTGCCTATGTACAGGACCTGTAAATAAAATGCTACTGGTGGGCCTGCAGCACTGATTGTGCCACCTTCAGGAAGCCCTTTAAACACAACTCAGGTCTGCCATTATATGGCCTGTGTGCGCAGGTTTAAACAGCCAGGTCTACCTGGGTTGCTAACCATCTTGTTAGGCCCAAACCTGGAATAGAAAACACAACGTTGTACATGGAACAAATGAATATTTCGGAGGAAAAATATTCACAACAGAGTGTGTCATTCATGAAAGGGAAGAAAAAAAGTAAAGGGAAATAATTATCCGAGACTGTATCCCAAAAAATTATTTAAGGAAATTAGAGTATTTTAGGTGTGGTAGTATGTCCCATTTAGGAAATGCAAACGTGTGCCCAGCAGTGGATAAGAAGTGTTCCGAGTGTATGAAAAAAGGGCATTTTGCTAGACTATGTAGGTCTAAAGGCAAAATTGCATCTAGTAAAGTTCTAGGAGCAATCAAGGACAAAACAAATGGTAACAAGGCAACAATCAGTGACAAAGATGAAATTCTGACCATCATTGACTTATGTGGATCACAGGACGAGAATGTATGTGGTGTATGTTTTGCTTTCTATAATGACCGAGCTGACAAAATTCTCTGGAATGCACTTCTTAGTTTAAAGAAGACATTTATTATTACTTCACCACGAGGTTCCTAAAAAATGAAGGAAATTAGTAGGTCGAAGGCACACGTTTAAAAATAGTCACAGCAATGAAAGGAAAATATATCAAAATGATTCTCAACTGCAATGTACACAGCAAATATATGTAATTATATTATAGCATAATTGCATAGCAAAGGATAAAGTAAATATTCATCACTGTAGGGCCTGCCAAGCTCTTCATCTTTCTCATGCCAGCAAGATGGCGACCCCTGTTCAACTGCGAGAAACAGATCCTCACCCTCATGGGAAAATGTCAGACATTTGACGTCCAATCCTGACCGAGGTCTCGGAAATTGCCCTGCTACTGAGCAGAGCCACCTCTTTTATAAATGCAAAAAGAACAAGTGATGGACAGAATGCTGAACAATGTCAAACATTCACCCCCAGTACGAAGATCTGGGCCTAAATCTATCGTTTTGTTGCTGCCCATGCCATTCCAGTTTGGACCCAGCCATATGTAAATCAGTCTTGACCCTGTTCCCCATGGGAACAGTCCAGCCCGAACTACCAGACCAGGTCTTCCCTTGCCTGGAAAGAAGCATCCTGGGACTGGTTTTCAAGGTTTCACCCCCACATCAGCCAGGTTAGCTTGAATCCAGTGGTATGGGAAGCACGGGACCCACGTCTGGGCATACCCTTCCCACTTAGAGCGACAAATGCAAAAAGAACAAGTGATGGGCGGAATGCTGAACAATGTCAAACATTCACCCCCAGTACAGAGATCTGGGCCTAAGTCCATCGTTTATTTGCTGCCCATGCCATTCCAGTTTGGACCCAGCCATATGCAAATCAGTCTTGACCCTGTTCCCCATGGGAACAGTCCAGCCCGAACTGGCAGGCCAGGTCTTCCCTCATCCTTTTGTGTTGCTAAAGTTGCCCCAAGTGGGAAGGGTATGCCCAGACGTGGGTCCCTTGCTCACTGTGCCACTGGAATCGAGCTAGCCTGGCTGAAGAAGGGTGATACCCTGAAACCGGTCCCAGGATGCTTGTTTCCCATCCAGGGAGGACCTGGCCTGGCAGTTAGGGCTGGACTGTTCCCATGAGGAACAGGGTCAAGACTGATTTGCATATGGCTGGGCCCAAACTGGGGTGGCATGGTGAGCAAAAGAACGATGGTTTAAACCCAGATCTGTGACTGGGGGTGAGTGTTTGCATTGTCAGCACTCCGTCCATCATCCTTTTGTGTTGCTAAAGTTGCCCCAAGTGGGAAGGGTATGCCCAGACGTGGGTCCCTTGCTCACTGTGCCACTGGAATCAAGCTCGCCTGGCTGAAGAAGGGTGATACCCTGAAACCGGTCCTAGGATGCTTGTCGCCCGTCCAGGGAGGACCTGGCCTGGCAATTCGGCTGGACTGTTCCCATGAGGAACAGGGTCAAGACTGATTTGCATATGGCTGGGTCCAAACTGGGGTGGCATGTTGAGCAAAAGAACAATGGATTAAACACAGATCTGTGACTGGGGGTGAGTGTTTGCATTGTCAGCACTCCGTCCATCACCCTTTGGGGTTGCTAGAGTTGCCCCAAGTGGGAAGGGTATGCCCAGACGTGGGTCCCTTGCTCACTGTGCCACTGGAATCAAGCTAGCCTGGCTGAAGAAGGGTGATACTCTGAAACCGGTCCCAGGATGCTTGTTTCCGGTTCAGGGAGGACCTGGCCTGGCAGTTTGGGCTGGACAGTTCCCATGAGGAACAGGGTCAAGACTGATTTGCAAATGGTTGGGTCCAAACTGGGGTGGCATGGTGAGCAAAAGAATGATGGATTAAACCCAGATCTGTGACTGGGGGTGAGTGTTTGCATTGTCAGCACTCCGTCCATCATCCTTTTGTGTTGCTAAAGTTGCCCCAAGTGGGAAGGATATGCCCAGACGTGGGTCTCTTGCTCACTGTGCCACTAGAATCAAGCTAGCCTGGCTGAAGAAGGGTGATACCTTGAAACCGGTCCCAGGATGCTTGTTTCCGGTCCAGGGAGGACCTGGCCTGGCAGTTCGGGCTGGACTGTTCCCATGAGGAACAGGGTCAAGACTGATTTGCATATGGCTGGGTCCAAACTGGGGTGGCTTGGTGAGCAAAAGAACGATGGATTAAACCCAGATCTTTGACTAAGGGTGAGTGTTTGCATTGTCAGCACTCCATCCATCATCCTTTTGTGTTGCTTAAGTTCCACCTCTTTTATAGCCTAAACAACCATGGAAAGAGCCTTCTGAAAGGCCCTCCCCTCTGTGATGGAAATATTCAAACATGCTGGCTACTGTAGGTCAGAGTAGGAAGAAAAGCGTTGAAAACTGGCCAGCCTTTCAAGGCTCTCCTTCCAAGGCTGCACCTTTCCCTGCACTGAAGAAAATAAAAAATATTTACTTTCTTATCATTAACTGTTCGTGTCCGGTGAGAGAAATACAAAGAAACAAGCTTAGTTTACCATGTGGAAAAACACAGCTCAACTGCAATGTCTCAACTGCAATGTCTAACACCACGATAAAGCCAATAGGCAGCTAAACTGAATACAAAATGTAATCTGCAACTGGTGAACACTGAACAACTAATATGCACAGTGGTGAACACAAAGTCAGTGGTCAAACACATCCACTTTTACTACAGTGTAAAGTCCAACAAAGCCAAGAGACCTTTTTGTGACTTACTTATAAACCGGATGGGTGTGAGAATAATGGCTGATTCAGGTTCACAATTCACTTTGATGAGTGAAGTAAAATGGAGAGAATGTTTTAATCACATCTGTCTCAAGGGTTCTTGCATAAAACCTGTAGGTTATGGGGGAAAATCAATAGAAGTTGTGGGTGAATATGAAGCAGAATTACATTTTCAAGGCAGTATTGCGAAAGGAGTTGTGTATGTTGCAAAGGATGACAAGTGTTTCTTGGGGTGAAATGATCAAAAGAACCTAAGGGGTTTTACTTGATCCTAACAATCCTGCTCAGGTAATTTTAAGCAAGGATTATAAACATGTGCTTTCCATTGAAAACAATACGTGGGAAGATGAGTATCCGGAAGTGTTTCCGGAAGCACTTGGGAAATTCAAAGGTCTTTCTCACAAAATTAAGTTGAGGGAAGATGCTACTCCAAAAATACATAAGGTGCGAAGAGTCCCTTTAGCTTTATGAGTGGAGTTAAGGAAGGAGCTCGATCAATTTTGTGAACAAGGAGTAATGGAAAGCGTAGAATCTTCTGATCGTGTTGCTCCAATCGTTATAGCTTGTAAGCCTAATGGATCTATTCGCACGTGTGTTGACTTGCATGATTTGAACGGGCAAATTTGGATTCACCGCCATCCATTACCTAACATTAGTGAGATTTTATCTACTTTGAAAGAAGCCAGTAGATTCAGTTTGTTGGATATGGGTTCTGCATACCATCAGATTAGTTCACGCCCGGAGTCTAGGCACCTAATAGCATTCATCACACCTCAAAGTTTGTTCCAACTTAAACGCATGTCGTTTGGTGTAGCCTCAGCCTCTGCTGTGTTCCAGAGGGTGGTGGATAATTTGTTTAATGATATTGATGGAATTGTTGCGTTCCAAGATGATGTCTTAATTTTTGGAGAGAATCAGAAACAACATGTTGAGAGGCTGAGACAAGCCTTATTTATTTTAAAAGAAAAAGGGGTCACACTCAGAGTGAACAAATGCACATTTAACGTAACATTTATTGATTATTTAGGGTACAAAATATCAGAGCATGGAGTAGAACCTAAGGCTAGTTTGGTTAAGGCGATAGAGGATTTCCAATCTCCAGAAAACAAGGATCAAGTGAGGTCTTTTATGGGGTTGGTAGAATTATATAGTAGATTTATTCCTAACTGTGCTGAAAAGACATATAATACAAGGAATCTTTTAAAAAGAATGTTCGGTGTGAATGGAGTTTGAATTGTGAACAAGAAATCCAATTGATAAAAGAAGAGGTAGCTCAGGCTATTCCGTTAAAATCATTCGACACAAAAGATGAAGCAATAATCATGATGGGTGCCAGTCAAAAGGGCCTAGGTGCTGTTTTATTGCAACAGAAACTAGGTAAGGATGAAGTGATTGCACTGGCTTCTCGCAGTCTGAGGGTTGCAGAACCTAATTACTTGATGATGGAAAGAGAAACCCTTGCATGCTGGTGCGGTATCATGCATTTTGGAGTTTACTTGTGGGGCAAGCATTTTACTGTTCAGATTAATCACAAACCCCTAGAGCAATTATTTTCTACAAAAGGATGACAATATGCTGCTCCTAGACTGGCAAGGTGGCAATACAGATTGCAAGCATACGATTACCATATTGAGTACGCACCAGGAACTAGGAATTTGCTTGCGGATTGTCTTTCTCGGCTTCCCAGTGTGAGCACAAGTAATGAAGAGGAAGTAGGGTCAAAAGAGGATGCTGTAGTATGCTCTGTAGATTGCTGTCTGGAAGGTGTAGTGACAGAAGGTGAATGGAAGAGTGCATGTGATGATGATGAACAGATATGTGAGGTTAAACGTGGTCTATCACAAGGATGGACAAAGTTGAAACATAATGGAAAAATAATTGAAGCATACAAACACATTTTTGAAGAGTTATCAGTGGTAAATCATATTTTCATGTGCTCAAACGTATTGGTTGTGCCACAATGTTTGAGGAACAAGGTATTAACACTTGCTCATGGAGGGCACATAGGTATGTGAGCTATGACATTTTGGTGACCAGGGTTCGATAAGAGTGTGGAGCACTTTGTGAGGGATTGTCTGATGTGCACTGTGAGTGATAAATCTCAGGTCACGTTACCTAGTCCTGTTGAGGCGATAAGTGTACCTATCAAACCATGGGGCAAGATTGCTATCAACATTATTGGTCCCATGGTGCTGTCAAATGGCGTAACGGAATATGGTGTGGTACTTATGGATTTTTACAGTCGTTGGCCTGAACTCAAGTTTGTAAACGTGCCTAGTACTACTAAGGTTATTGAATTCCTGAAGTCAGTTTTTGATAAAGAAGGAATACCAGATTAAATCTTGATAGAGAATGGCTGTCAGTTTACATCAGATCAATTTGTTAACTATGTGGCACACCTGGGCATCAAGCATACAAACACATCATTGTATCATCCAAGAAGCAATGGTCTTGTGGAACAATTCAATAGAGTCATTAAGGATAATATGCACTTAGCTAAGGCAAACGGATTAAATTGCAAAATGGAGCTTAAGAAATTGTTGTGGACTGTTCGTACAACACGCAATGTGGATAAAAAGGTTTCACCTTTTGTGTTATTGAGAGGCAGGATTCTGCAACTAAGTTAACAAGACAATGGATGGGAGAATTTGTTGTTGACAAAGAATTGGTTGAAAAGGTGTGTGAAAGGAGGGTACAAGCTCAGAAGAAGTATATTAAGGGGGCGAGAAGGACAATCTGTGTGAAGGAGGAGGATTATGTAAAGGTTAAAAGTGCCCGGAAAATTCAGAAAGGGGAGTCAAAGTTTTCATCACCTTAAATGGTTGTTGGAGTGTCCAAAAATGCAGTTAAATTGGATGATGGAAAATAGTGGAGCAAGGAAAAATTGTCAATTGCTTGGGAAAAGGATGGTAAAAGTAAAGGATGAATAAGTGGAAGCAACTACATCGACAAAGAAGGAGAACCAAAAATAATTCCAAGGGAATGGAAATGGCAGAGAAAATATCAAGATTATGTACTTAATGTACCCAGGAGAACCTAAATGTAAATCTTCTTTACATGTGACTGAGGCCCTCATTATGACTTTGGTGGTCTTTTTCAAAGACCGCTGAAGCCGCTGCAGCCAGCAGACCAGTGCTGCTGACCAACGTATTTGGAGTCATTTGAGGACATCGGCCCATTTATGGGCAGAAGTCTGACTCCTGAAGAGGCGGTTGCATGGCCAGCACTGGCATCGCAGCAAGACTCCGCCCGCCGATACGGCTTGGCAGAGTCTTGCTGGCGTGGTGGTGCTGGCTGTGCAAAACCACCAGAACCCATCCCCTCCTGGTTGACCTCCTTGATGGAGAAGGTAAGTGATCGTCCGAAAGGGGGGAGTGTTGGGTGCATGTTTGTGGTGTGTGCGTGTATGTGTGCGAATGTGGGTGCATGTGTGCAAGTCTGCGAGTGAGTGGGGGTGCATGTGTGCAAGTGTGCGTATGCGGAGGGGGGTGCGAACGTGTGAGTGGGGGTGTGTGTATGTCAGTGTGAGTGCAGGTGTGGGCGTTTGGATGAATGTGTACAGTTGGGGGGTGTTTGAAAGTTTGTGCAGGGGCGGGGAGTTTTTAAGTGCGTGGACGGGTGGGGGGTGCATGGAGGTGTGGGGACATGTGTGCATGTATGTGCTGGCGACAGGAATGGGGATTCCTGTACAAACTCTGTTACCACCAGGGTTTGCGTGGCGGGGTGACTGCCATGGAAAGCCTGGTGGTCTGCAGTCTTGTAATATGGCTGGCAGCCAGAGGCCTGCCGCTGGGCTGGAGGTGCACACTGCCGGCCCCGTTGCTGCGACCTCACCAGCGGACCAGGCGATGTTGAGGAGGTTTGTCTTCTGCCAAACCCCACAACTGGTGATGTGCGGTAAGACTGCCATGGCAAGGCTGGCAGTCTGATGACCGCCAGCCTCGTAATGAGGGCCTGAGTCTTTACGGATTATGTATAGGTTGTAATGCTGGTGTTCAATTTTTAGGTATAGGCATTATTTTAAGTTATGTGCCCGAAGCTTTTGTGTGTGTGACTTCTAATATTATTATATTTTTGTGTGTGTTAAGGCGGAAGATGTGTTGGGTCTCAGTAATAGCTTAGTACTTGTTCAATGTCAACAAGTGCTGAGCATGAATGGAATTTGGAATGGGAAGGTGGAATGGAATGTGGACGGTTAGGTGAGACAGGAAAGGGGGAGAGGTCGGGTGGAAGAGGTGTAACAAGGTCTTGGATCGTCCTGTCACAAACAATGCTCAGTACTTCTTGACATTATTGTTTGTATGCCTCACTTATTTTTCCATTATGTTTTAACTTTGTCCATCCTTGTGATAGACCATGTTTAACCTCACACATCTGTTCATCATCATCACATGCACTCTTCCATTCACCTTCTGTCACCATACCTTCCAATCGACAATCTACAGAGCATACTAAAACATCATCCTCATTTGACCCTACACATCTTCATTACTCATGCTCACACTGGGAAGCTGAGAAAGACAATCTGCAAGCAAATTCCTATCTCCTGGTACATACAATATGGTAGTTGCACACTTGCAATCTATATTGCCACCTTGCCAGTCTAGGAGTAGCATGTTGCCCTCCTTTTGTAGAAAATAATTGCACTAGGGGTTTGTGATCAATCCGAACTGTAAAATGCTTGCTCCACTAGTAAGCCTTAAAATGCATCATACCCCACCAGCACGCAGGGGATCCCTCTTTCTATCGTCTGGTAAGTAGGTTCTGCACCCCTCAGACTGCGAGAAGCAAATCCAGACACGTCATCCTTACCTAGTTTCCTTCACAATAAAACAACACCTATGCCCTTTTGACTGGCATCCGTCATGATTATTGTTTCATCTTTTGTGCCAAATGGTTTTAACGGAATAGCCTGAGCTACCTCTTCTTTTATTAATTGGAAATCTTGCTCACAATTTAAACTCCATTCAGACCTAACATTTTTTTAAAAGATTCCTATATTATACGTCTTTTCAGCACAGTTAGGAACAAATCTACTATAGAATTCTACCAACCCCATGAAAGACTTCACTTGATCCTTGTTTTCTGGAGATTGGAAATCTTCTATCGCCTTAACCAAACTATCCTTAGGTTCTACTCCATTCTCTTATATTTTGAACCCTAGATAATCAATACATGTTACATTAAATGTGCATTTGTTCACTCTGAGTGTGACCCCTTTTTCTTTTAAAATAGATAACGCTTGTCTCATCCTCTCATCATGTTGTTACTGATTCTCTCCAAAACTTAAGACATCATCTTGGAATGCAACAATTCCATCAATATCATTAAACAAATTATCCACAACCCTCTGGAACACAGCAGAGGCTGAAACCAGACAAAACGGCATGTGTTTAAATTGAAACAAACCTTCAGGTGTGATGAATGCAGTTAGGTGCTTATACTCCGGGTGTAAACTAAACTGATGGTATGCAGAAGCCATACCCAACAAACTGAATCCACTGGCTTCTTTCAAAGTAGATAACATTTCAGTAATGTTAGGTAAGGGATGGCGGTCAATCCAAATTTGCTTGTTGAAATCACGCTAGTCAACACACATGCGGATAGATCCATTAGCCCTACAAGCTTTAACAATTGGACCAACCCAATCAGAAGGTTCTTCTCTTTCCATTACTCCTTGTTCACACAATTCATCAAGCTCCTTCCTTAACTCCACTCATAAAGCTAAAGGGACTCTTTGCACTATATGCATTTTTGGAGTAGCATCTTCCCTCTACTTGATTTTGTGAGAAAAACCTTTGAATTTCCCAAGTTCTTCCTGAAACACTTAAAGAACTCATCTTCCCACGCATTGTTTGTAATGGAAAGCACACATGTTTATAATCCTTGCATAAAATTACCTGAGCAGGATTGTATAATCAAGTAAAAACCATAGGTACTTTTGATCATTCCACCCCAACAAACACATGCCATCCTTTGCAACATACATAACACCTTTTACAATACTGCCTTGAAAATGTAATTCTGCTTCATATTCACCCAAAACCTTTATTGAGTTTCCTCCATAGCCTACAGGTGTTATGCAGGAATCCTTAAGACAAATGTGATTAAAACATTCTCTCCATTTTTATTCCACTCAGCAAAGTAAATGGTGAATCCGAATCAGCCATTACTCTCACTCCCTTCCCGTTTATAAGTAAGTCACAAAAAGGTCTCTTGGCTTTGTTGGACGTTACACCATGCACATTCTCATCCTGAGATCCACATTAGTCAATGATGGTCAGAATTTAATCTTCATCACTGGTTGTTGCCTCATTACCACTTTTTTTTGTCCTTGATTACTCTTAGAACTTTACTAGATGCAATTTTGCCTTTAGACCTATATACTCTAGCAAAATGCCTTTTTTTATACACTTGGAACACTTCTTATCCACTGCTGGGCACACGTTTGCATTTCCTAAATGGGTCATACTACCACACCTAAAACACCTGAAATTCTCTTTTATGGATACAGGCTCAGATATTTATTTCCCTTTACTTTTTGTCTTACCTTTCATGAATGATACACTCTGTTGTGAATACTTTTTCTTCAAAATATTGATTTTTTCCATCTACGACTTTGTGTTTTCTATTCTAGTAGCAATTTCAGCTGCTTTCTCAAGAGTTACATTTGGGGTGGACAACAGTGTTTTCTTGCACTTTTTTACTATTCGTTTTATCAACCAGTTGATCACGTATCATTTTGTCTTCACACACTTTAAACTCACACGTAACTGCTAATATCCTCAAGGCATCCACAAAGCTTGCAACAGGTTCACCAGATATTTGAGCCCTTTTGTAAAACGTATGCCTCTCTATAATGACATTCTTACAAGCTTTAAACCTAGAGTCAAGAGATTTAATGGCAGAAGCATATTCGTCAATTCCTCCATCTCCTTCACCTTCTCCTAATTGAACTACTTCCTGAGGTATATTTTTTAAAATCTTTCAACCTTCAGATCCCAAACAATGCCAAAGAAAGGCACATTTTTGTTTGATGTGTAAAGGAACCACCATCTAAGGCATTAAGATATGCTTCAAATCCTTCTTTCCCTAAATCCCAATCCGATTCAGAAGAAGCAGGATCTGGAGTAAAAACAGGTGGTTGAATTATTGAATGATGCATAACTTATAGTTACAATTACTATGCTACTTAAACTACAGCTATGTGCTGCAAGTCAGCGTTCAGTTACAATACTTAGTGCAGTTTTATATGGCGTCTTAATTTCTTTCGCCACTTCTAGAACACTTCCTGTAAATTTTTGTGCAAATTATTGGCTGAAGCGGCAATTTCCCCTTGGTCTGCGTGGTTTGTAAAAGAAGATGCCAGCACTTAGAAACAGTGAGGCACTTGTGACACGCAGACTATTAACTTAGGTGTACGCATCACCGAGTTGAACACCGGAGAAGGATTATAATTATTGCTAAGCAACAACAGGCTCAGGTATGTGCGTTGCTTGGTTACGTGGCTATGTGACTCTGACGACAATGCGGAAGAGCTCGACCTTGTGCGATTGGTATGTGCTGCGTACACAGAGGTTCAATTGTACACACGGCTCAGGACCTTCAACGTACGCATAGAAGAATCCTAACAAGTCATGATCCCTGCAGCATGCACAGGAATCCTAAGCGCACCTACCAAACTTTCCTCAAGCCTTTGCTGTCCAGTCGACTCTAGTACACCTCAAAGTTCATCTGGAAAAGGATCAATCGCGCCTCCAAGGCTCCAGCGAATGGCGCCACAGCATCAACAAAGAGTTGAGCAACAATCCAGACTGCACACATGGGGGATCCTCCTGTCTAAGGCACCCTCGTCGCTAATACAAAGATTCCAGGTGAGTCTTTTAAGTAAGTTTATTGTTTGTGACAGGACAATCCAAGACCTTGTTACACCTCTTCCACCAGACCTCTTCACCTAACTGCCACATTCCATTCCACCTTCCCATTCCAAATTCCGTACGCGCTCAGCACTTGTTGACATTCAAAAAGTACTGAGCTGTTACTGAGACCCAACACATGTCTCCCTGGCAAGCTAACCATCTTGTGAGGCCCAAACCTTCCTTTCTAACATATGTGTCACCCCTAGGCTTATCCCTAGACAGCCCAAGTGCAGAATGCAGTGTATTTAAAAAGTAGGACCTGTACATTTAGATTTTACATGTCCTATGATGAAAAACTCATTGGTTGGTTAATTGAAAAGTAAGGTCTTCAGCTTCTTGTCAAGAAGAGAAGAGGAGGCTATGATTTGGAGTGGGAGGCCTTTCCACACTTTAGATATTATGTAAGTGAACACTCATCCTCCTGAACTGGTTCTGTGTATGCGTGGGGTGTGTGTGAGTAGGAATCCTGTGGAGCAGAGATGTCTAGGTGGTTGGTGGAAGGAGATGTGACCATTCAAGCAAGTAGCTCTTGCATTGTGAGGTGCTGTGCATGTGTGTGAGGAGTATGAATTGAGCACATTTGTATATCAGGAGGCAATGGAGCACCTTGAGGTTTCGTGAGATGTAATTTGTTTAAGGGATGTTTAGGATGAGTCTGGCTGTGAGTTTTGGATGGTTTGTAGTATTCTAGTGAGTTGTTCGGTGACTCTGACATACAGGGTGTTTCCATAGTACAACTTGCTGGTGACTAAGGCATGAGTGACAGTTTTTGTAGTGTTGCTTTAGAGACAATTGAAGATCTTCCTCAGCATCTTCAGGGTGTGGAAGCAGGATACAGTGACAATGTAGACTTGTGCAGTCATGTCCTATTTGCTGTCAATAGTTATTCCGAGGATCCTGGTGTGGATTCTGGGTGTGGGTGCAGGTCCTAGTTTGGCCGGCCACTAATTGAAGCCTCATTGTGAGATGTTCTTGCTTACGATCACTACTGCTGTCTGAATATTAATTCTATAGGACAATTCATCTTTGTGTGCATTAGATTTTCTCCAGGTTCTTTCCCATTTCCATCCCATTCTGTTGAATTGGGCCATGTTAACAGTATAAAACTCACTATACTTAATAGATCAACCTACATTCTGTTTTTTAATTTAAATGGGAAATGTATTTTAAATTGCAAATATATATAATTAAACCAGACCACTGTAGCTTCGCCTAAGGTTGAAAATCTATGAAAAATGGCCATTAAGTGTTAAACAAAAGCACCTTCCTATGATGTATTACACAGAGTTTGTAAAGTATAACCCGATCTTATGTAGTTATTACAGAGTTCACCAAGAACATTGTCTATTGATTGAATTTGTCACCAATTTAAACCATTTCTACTATAGTTAACTTGAGGCCAATGTTAGAAAAGTCTAGCTCATTTATGATCAATGAAACAACTTCACACATGAGCAAAGACAAATGCTGCCCCATTAAACATGTGGAAACAATGAGATCAGTAATGGTGCAGACCAAAATCTCTGCCTTTAAACAACTTTTTAACTTTTTCACTCCTGTCTCACCATTTTATCTCTCATGAATTTACCTTTCCCTAAATAGAACATTGGAATGTTGGGAGTTCCATTGAAAACTAGAAGTAGCACATGGCAGCTAATAATTCTGTAGTTTTAAAGCCTAACAGAAAAAAATAGCATAGAAATGAAATTGTGCAAGTTTGAAACCTGGTGGACATTTGTGCCTAAATTTCGTATTTCTGACACCTTATTCAACATGAAAACATTTTGCATTTACGAATATGTGAATTAACAATGAACATTAACATGAGAATAGTATATTGTCATATTGTTAGGTAGGAACAATAGGAATAAAATTTATTTTGAATAAATAAATTGTTTTCATTATGAATTATGTGTTTAGAAAAATAAGCACACGTTTAAAAAACTGCTTTGACACAAAATGAATAATGTTTAATAAAATAATTTGTTTTGCATATATGGTTTGAATTAAAGGTACGCAATACCTTTTATTAATGTATTGATTGTACTCACGTGCATTAGGGTTTCTTAACATGACTTTCATTTTGCAAGCAGCAATTGAAACATGTTGGTTTATTTTTCCCCTTTCACCTGAATTCTTTTTTAGGCAGCAAATATAATTTTGAATGTTCTATTGTATTCCAGAGAAGAGCATGTTTCAAATTTAGCTAATGTAACAATATTTGATTCATGAAGCTTATGTGAAAGAATATTAACGTATTATTTATTGTGTGCCATGGGAAAGGATACGCAAGTTGCAGAATATTAGAAAATATACTATTTTAGCAGATCCATATGAAGTCATAGTAAGAAACATATTTCTAAATGTATCAGAAATGGATGTTGCCATCTATAATGCTTGGATGCTGATATCAATGTTCAGTGTGTGCCCACCTTATGGACTAATTGAATGGATTATGGTTATTTTAATTAGTGAAGAAATTTGGAACTGAAGTCAGTACATTGCCATCTCTTCTGAAAATAAGTTATATGCTTGCTTAGTCTGCTCTCCCACATTCCTACTCTGTAAGGTGCAAAACTGCACTAAGGCAGTTTTGCCCCAAAAAGTTTTGCACCGGCTTGTACCATTTTTTAGCACCAGCTGGGCACCATATTTATGGAATGGTGCAAGCCGGTGCAAGGGTAGGCTAGCTTAAAAAAAATGATGTTAGGCAGTTGAGTCAAAATAAATGATTCTGACCAGATTAGCATCATTTTTGACGCTAAGGGGCATATTTATACTCTGTTTGCACTGAATTAGCGTCATTTTTTTTAACTCTAATTCAGTGCAAAACTGACTCCATATTTATACTTTGGTGCTAGACCCGTCTAGCGCCAAATTTATGGAGTTAAAGTCATTTTTTGGAAGTGTAAACCTACCTTGCCTTAATGAGATGCAAGGTAGGCGTTCCCGTGCAAAAAAATGACTCCATGGCCTTAACACCATATTTATACTTCCATGTAAAAATGGGGCAAGGGAGGGAGGAGGGGTCAAAAAATGGGGCAAAGCTTGCTTTGCCCCATTTTTTAAGACCTGGGTCAGGGCAGGCGTTAGGGGACCTGTGGCCCTATTTCCATGGTGGAACACCATGGAATAAGCCCAGAGGTGCCCTCCCTAGGCCCTAGGGGCACCCCCACCCACACTAGAGGGACTGCAAGGATGGGGGACCCCATCCCAGGTAAGTACAGGTAAGTGCATTTTATTTTTGAAAGTGCCATAGGGGGCCCTGAAATGGGCCCCCATACATGGCACAGGGTGCAATGGCCATGCCCAGGGGACCCCTGTCCTCTGTGCTGGCCATTGGGGTGGTGGGCATGACTCCTGCCTTTTCTAAGGCAGGAGTCAGTTGGCATGGTAGGTTTAGCACCATAAAATGACGGTAATCTGGTTAGAGTCATTTTTTTTACTCTAACCTGCCTAAAGCCATTTTTTGGTGCTAAACCCTCTTCTTCTATACTGCCAGCCCCACCTGACTAAAGTCATTTTTTTAAACTCTAGCCTACCCTTTGCACCGGCTTGCACCATTCCATAAATATGGTGCCCGGCTGGTGCACAGAAATGGTGCAAGCCGGTGCTAAACATTTTGGTGCAAAACTGAGTTAGTGCAGTTTTGCAGCAAAAAGTATAAATAAGGGCCAATATTTTGTAAGTTTGCGCCACTTTTGCGTCATAAAATGAAGTTAATGCGGTGCAAAAAAAGTTTAAAACAGGGCTTGGTGCTAGATGGGTCTAGCACCAAAGTATAAATATGGAGTTAGATTTGCACCGAATTAGAGTAAAAAAAATGACGCTAATTCGGTGCAAACAGAGTATAAATATGCCGCAGAGTATAAATATGCCCCTAAATATGGCATTAAGGCCATAGAGTAATTTTTTGCATGGGAACGCCTACCTTGCATCTCATTAAGGCAAAGTAGGTCTCCACTTTCAAAAAATGACTTTAACTCCATAAATTTGCTGCTAGAGGGGTCTAGCACCAAAGTATAAATATGGAGTTAGTTTTGCACTGAATTAGAGTAAAAAAAAATGACACTAATTCAGTGCAAACAGAGTATAAATATGCCCCTAAATTTCTTGATTAATTTTCTCCTCATAGCCTTAACTGCCCTATACTGTTATGTGGTTCAGTGCTAATAAGCCCAACTAATTCTGAACTGCTGTTTTGTCCTATATGCAGCCGTTCTCTGCACTGTCCTGATGCTGCTGTCAACTGACGCCTGAAGATGGTGATCGCTCTGTCTCGATGAATCAACTCTGTATGCTGTCCCATGAGGAGAGGTATAACTAAATGTGGTTTCTTGTTTCCCTTTTAGCTTAGTAACTTACACCAGCATATCTTTGTAGTGAAATATTTTAGTTAGATGTTTTCCAAATTTTTTTTGCCTTCTTTTATTTTTGCTTTTGCCCACATGTAATAGCCTTTTCCCACACATGCAAGTCACATTTCTGGTTAGTGTTATGAATGGTCCAGCTCTGAACTTCAAATCTGAAACTGATTACTTAAATTGTATTTTGATGATTTACTGATGTCACCATCATCTGCTTTGAAATCCTGGTAATAATGTGCATGTTGTGTTATCTTCATAATTCTTTTGGAGTGTCTAACACTATTGATGTTTAGTAGGTTGAATCTTTTCAGATGCTTGGGCTGCCTATGGTTTTCATTTATGTGGTAACTTAGTCGTGCTCACCACTTATGTGACATTGATTTTGAGATTGTAATAAAACTTTGAAACTTTATTCAGTTTGGAGTTTTTTGTTTTAGTGTTGAATTATTCATGGTGTTTATTATTGTTTATATTATAATGTCATTGGTTTGTGGGATTGTACGATTCTGACTACAACCTCCTTCACCAAGTCCAAAGATTCAGTCGACCTCAGAGGGTGAGAATTGGTGTTGGTGTTGTCTCAAATGAGTACTTGCGGTTTCTGAACCCAAGGTGGGAAGAAGACTTCCATGGGCACTCCACAAAGACAATGGAGTGGCTCTGGGCTTATAACAGCTGGTATATTTGAGCTCCAACATGCCTATGTTTGTCTTTATAGTTCACCCTTTTTAATTTAGAAAACGTTGCACCCAGTGGTTGGAATGTTCTGATAGTCTTAAAGCCCTTCTGTCTTGGGCCATACCAGTTGGTAAAGGCTGTATGTGAAGGCCTATAACTTAGGTTCAGGGCCTTTAACAAGCAGTATAGTCCCCAGCAGCAGCTATTAGGCCATAGTAGTCATTCTTAATTAAGCACAAGCCATGGAAATCTATTGTACACATAGGCTGCATTTTCATTTTGAGGCAACATTAAGTGCAACATTATTAATACACTGCTTTACTTATTATCATTAATATATTGGGATATGAATACATTTATTGCAAGAACCAGTTGACTGCTCATTAAACAGATTAAATTGGTAGCTCAATGATAATATAGAAAGTGACAAGTATGCCATAGGTTCTCTCAAAATGTGGGCAAATTATTATGATAAGTAAAATGGTAAGATTTAAAATGATGAAACTGTTGCTTCTAGTTTAATAATGTTTGAACTATTCTGAACTCTTAAAACGTTGTGGTGCATACCACCATAGAGCCCACACAGCAATGAGATAGAAATAATATAACAAAATTCAGAGCAATCTGCCTCAAGAAAATGTCAGATCGCCCTAATCAACAAAACATTATTTTTTAACACACAATGTTTAACTCAACACATGAACTGCACAGCCTGTGTGATGTGGTTAAATGGCAACACCCCAACCGTAGTATGTAAATTCATAGACAAAATAATAGAAACTAATTTTTGTGATCCCATGTAATAGAGAATCTGTTCAAGTAGGGAATGGGTGTTTAGGGTTAGCCCCTAGAATACCTATTGATGAGAAATGTAACCCTGTGAAAGAACTGCAGCAGGAAAGTGGTGGGGGGAAATCCATGCAAGCTTTGTAGAAATTCCATCAGAGCAAAACATAGAATAATGACGTTTCAACTAGAAAAACAGATTACTGAAAATCGAATACAAATTTCCATGATTTTATTTTAACAAAATACCCGGAACCCACCGACATCACTGACACAGCAGCCCGCAACGTTAGGCAATGGATCAACGACTCTCGCCCTGATCAAGAATCCCTCCAACAGACGCACCATCAGAAAGGCCTTCTGGTTCACCGCCGACCTCCAAGAATCTAAGCAATCATGCCAAAGGCTCGAAAATAAGTGTTGCCAAGATCAGACGCTGGACAACCACAAAGCCTTCAAAAACGCCATCCACAGAAACCACCAACTCATCCAAACCGCCAAGAGAACCGCCTTCAAAGAACACAGCGACAACAATGCACATAGTCACAAGTAGCTAGTCAACATTGTGAAGGAGCTCTCCAACCCCGGCTCCAACGTCAACGACATCCCGCCATCACAAGACCTCTGCTACTCCTTAGCCACCTTCTTCTACCGCAAGATCGCAGACATCAATGACAGCTTCAGTACTCGGACTCTCCCGTCAACCACCGACACCACAGACTCACCACCCACCAGCCTCCTGCTCTCCTGGACAACTCATGTCAATGACAACAACACCATCAAATCATGAACACCATCCACTCCGGCACACCATCCGACCCCTGCCCTCACCACATCTTCAACAAAGCAAGCTCCGTCATCGCACCCCAACCAAATCCAAGGCAGACCCAAAGGACCTCAAGAACTTCCGGCCCATCTCCCTGCTTCCCTTCCCGGCCAAAACCATAGAGAAAATTGTCAACAAACAACTGCCCCGTTTCTTCGAGAAGAACAACACTCTGTACCCATTCCTAATCCGGATTCCACAGCAACCATAGCACCAAAACCGCCCTCATCGCCCCCTCCGACGATATCAGGAATATACTGGACGCGACCTTCATCCTCTTGGACCTCTTAGCCGCATTCCACACCGTCTGCCACCACACCCTACGAACACGCCTCAATGACACAGGAATCTGCGCCAGAGACCTGGACTGGATCACCCCCTTCTTCACCGACAGAACTCAGAGAGTCCGCCTCCCTCCATTCTGCTTGAAGCCACCAAAAACATCTGCAGCATACGCCAGGGTTCATCCCTCAGCCCAACCCTCTTTAACATCTACATGGCTCCGGTCGTTAACATTGCTCGATCTCACATCCTCAACATCATCTCATACGCCGATGACAACCAGATGATCCTCTCCCTCACCAAGGACCCCGTCACCGCCAAGACCAACTTCCACAAAGGAATGAAGGCCATCGCCGAATTGATGAAGAACAGCTGCCTGAAACTGAATTCCGAAAAGACTGAGGTTCTACTCTTCGGCTCCACCCTCTCCGCATGGGATGACTCCTGGTGGCCTGCCACACTGGGAACCGCACCGACACCCACCGACCATGCACGCAACCTGGGAGTCATCCTGGACTCTTCACTATCAATGAACCAGCAAGTCAACGTGTTAGGGTTTGTACACAGCAAAGAGCATGTCCCCTCTCACTGCACTAGTGGGTTCTGTAATAGCTCCCTTTTAAACTTACTATTGAAAGCCTTTCTTGTTATCTCACCTTCCCCCCCCCAGGCTTCTGTGTATGTTGTTTAATGTGCTGTTTTGTTTACACATTAGGCCTTGCTTTTACCAAGGCTTCTTTAAAATACTCCTCCCTAGGCCATGTGTTAATCCAACTCATTTGTATAATAACTGAAACTCTGCACACCTTTCAAGAACATGTGCAGCATGTGAGGACCACATCCAGCTCTTCAAACCACACCCAGCTCTGCACACCTTCCAAGAACATGTGCAGCATGTGAGGACCACACCCAGCCCTTCAAACCACACCCAGCCCTGTCTATAAAAGGCATCCTCCGAGCCTCACCCAGTGCTTGTGCTCGTCTACCTCCCGCTTACCTGAGAACAGATCCCTCGGCGCTGGCACTCCTGCTCTTTACAGACTTTCATTGACTTCAATGGGCGCAGCTTCTGGCTCTTCCTTCTTCCGGTTTCCGGTTCCTCCTTGCTTCGGCCTCTCTCCTATGAGTAACCTGCAAAAGAGAAAGAAGACAAGGTTAGACTGATCAGTATCTCTTGCCAGCAACAAGTAAGTGCAAAACCTTTTATTACCTGAAAGAACTTTGACAACAATTTCTGGATTCGTGTATAGACAATTTGAAACAAAATACCTTCCACGAACATTGTGATTCAAACTCTTTGTTACAAGAATATTTTGCAGAACTTTGTGAAGCAAACATTGTTTTTTCTCATGGAACTTTTAAGAATCGAACAGTGGAAACCATTAACAGCAAGGCAAACAGTAAATCAAGGACTTGCACAAATTACATGCTGTATTTTGATGTAAAAGTACAGTATTTGTTTTATAAAAGATTCTGGAAATATGGGAAAAGTGAGTCTGCTATTGGGAATTTTGGCTTTAGTTATATTATGATGAATGTTTGATATTGGTAATTCTGATAACGGTATTTGTTTAATGTTTTAGAAGCTTTACAGTAATAGAAAACACATCCCAGAGCAGTAACACATTCCAAACCTGGAAACTAGAGACCAGGATCCAAGAGGTACTTTTAGAAGAGAATTTCTAATAAATAAAGGGATAGTCAGGAACCCATTTAGGAATAGGTTGCACTTATCTGTTCTTTGTTTATGTTTCATTAGGCACCAGTTTCTACAGAAGTCAGAAAGGGCCGCAGATTTGTGCAGCACTTCAACAGTGGAAACGCAAGAACAGTGTTGTCTCTCTTTTTTATTTTATCCACTTCCCCCCTTCCCTTGAGCTTCTGTTCTTAGTGCACTGTTTTAAAAACTAGTGTGCTGGAACAAGCAGTTTCAGGGTGGGGTCGGATTGTCTTCAACCTCCATCAGAACTGAACAAGAACTCAGGTGAGCTGGGCTGTGACAGAAGCACAAGCCTTAAAGATATTCAGTTCTGGTGGACGATGAATACCGGGGAAGAAATAGAGGGCATTGACTTCACGGATATGGCGCAGGCCCTAAATGAGGACTTGGCTCATAATGAATCAGTGTCTGGCATCTTGCAACATATGCAAGAGGAAATAGAGAGATTAAAGATGGAGAATACCTCTTTAAAACAGGATTTAAGCAGGTATAAATTTAGGGGATCTCAGTGGAACACAGCTTCTACGCCTTTGTTTAAAACCTCCTCAGAGACAGGGGCGCCATCAAAACATACAACTTTGCCTTCCCCAGTTGAGGTTACTGTTAATGTTCCTAATGTTGTGCCCTTAGCAGCACCTGAACGTTTTCATGGAGATAGTAACAAATTCCATGTTTTTATCAATCAATGTCAATTACACTTCATTTGTAAGCCACAACAGTTCCCTACTGATGATACGAAAGTGGCATTCGTCTTGTCTTATTTGGGTGGCACAGCAGCCAATTGGTCAATTCCTTTCGTGGATAGAGATGATCCCATCCTCCATAATTGGAATCAATTTAAACGTACCATGACCAGCCTTTTTGCAAAACACACTTTCATGCAGGCAAGTGATAATGAGCTTTTAAATCTTAAACAAGGCAACAAGGATTTATTGACCTATCTCACTAGTTTTAATCGTTTACTCACCGAGACACAGTGGCCAGAAGAAAAGCGTGTCTCCCTTTTTTATAAAGGTTTGAGAGACGAGTTAAAAGACGCGCTGGCTCATATCGTTGATTTGCCAAAAGACTATTCGGACTTTGTAGATTTAGTTGTGAAATTAGAACATAGACTAGGAGAAAGAAAGGGAGATAAATACAAACTGGAATCACGGTTAACTTTTATTAGACACTAGAAGAAAGACACAGATAATAAACTCCCTGAACCAGAGCCTATGCAAATAGGGACACTCAGAGGTCCACTCACATCAGAGGAAAAAGAAAGAAGGAGAAAATTTCAATTATGTTTATATTGTGGCAGGGCAGGTCACTTTGCCAGAGAATGTCCAGTAAAGCCTAAAACTCCACGAAAGGGTGCTGTTTCCTCCACCTCCTCAACTGAATCGGGAAACGATTAAGCTCGACAAGGGGAGAGGTTACTTGTCGAGAAAACATCTTAATCAAACCTCTAATGCTGCAGCCTTCAGGGTACCGCACATACCTAGACATTTCATAATTCAGGTCGTTTTAATTGTTACTACCCAAGTGAGGCATTCTCTCCCTGTCCTACTGGACTCAGGCGCGACAGGAAATTTTGTGGATAATAAGTTAGCTGAAATCTTAGGACTTCCTATGTGCCTAAAGCCTTGTCCAGAAGCAGTATGTGCAGTGGATGGGTCAGAATTGACCTCTGGATTAATCACAAAACAAACAAGTCCACTTGTTATGGTCTGTCAGAACGGGCACACAGAGGAGATTAGCTTTGATCTGATAGATACTCCTAATTTTGGTTTGATTCTCGGGGTACCCTGGTTAACAACTCATAACCCAAAAATTGATTGGGTGAATAGAACTGTTACTTTGGATTCCTCTTTCTGTAGAACCAATTGCTATCAAGAAGCAGGTACAGAACAGAGCACAGTATTACACAGTGCTAGTGTTACACAAGATGAACCAAGTCTCCCTCCTGAATATTCTGACTTTAAAGACGTCTTTGATCCAGTAAAGGCTAGTGTGCTGCCCCCACATCGGTATTATGACTGCCGTATAGATCTTATCCCAGGGGCCCCTTTACCTAATAACAGAGTATATGCTTTGACTGACGAAGAAACCAAATACTTAAGAACCTACCTAGATGACCTACTACAGTCTGGGTTCATCCGTCATTCCACATCTCTGGTGTCATCTCCACTCTTTTTTATCCCGAAGCCGGATAAATCCCTGCGCGCGTGTATCGATTATAGAGGACTAAATAAGGCTACAATAAAGAATAAATATCCTCTTCCTCTAATACCTGTGTTGTTGGATCAATTAAGACATTCTACTGTATACACTAAACTAGATCTGCGGGGAGCTTACCACCTGGTCCGAGTAAAAGAGGGGGATGAGTGGAAGACAGCTTTCAAGACAAAGTTTGGTTTATTTGAGTACACAGTAATGCCCTTTGGGTTATGTAATGCCCCTGCGGCCTTTCAGTTCTTTATAAATGAGGTCCTACACGAATTCCTGGACGTTTGTGTCATAGTATACATAGACGACATCCTCATTTACTCTAAGAACTCAGAAGAACATACCCAACATGTTCGTGCAGTATTATCAAAGTTAAAAGAAAATCATCTTTTTGCTAAGTTAGAAAAGTGTACTTTTAATATCAACAAGGTGGACTTTTTAGGATACTGCCTGTCACCTCAAGGAATAACTATGGATGTAAAGAAAATCAGTGCTATTGCTGATTGGCCAGAACCATCCTCTGTAAAAGATATTCAGAAATTTCTGGGTTTCGCCAATTTTTATAGGAGATTTATTGCACATTTTGCAGACATTGCGGCCCCAATAACTACCTTGTTGCGGAAAGGGCAACGATTTCTTTGGACTGATGAGGCGGCACACGCCTTTCAACTCCTAAAACAAAAGTTCACTTCAGCCCCAATTCTGAAACATCCTGATCCTGACTTGCCCTTTTTTGTTGAAGCGGATGCTTCACAAGTAGCTTTAGGAGGAGTTCTCTCTCAACGAGATGCAGTAGATGGCCAGTTACATCCTATAGCCTTCTATTCTAAAAAGTTATTGCCAGCTGAACAAAATTACACTCTGGCTGAAAGGGAACTACTAGCTATCAAAGTAGCCTTTTCAGAATGGAGGCACCATTTAATGGGAGCCAAGTACCCAGTTACAATCTTTTCTGACCATAAGAACCTACAGTTTTTTGGATCACTTAAAGCACTAACACCACGTCAGATGCGCTGGTTAAATTTTTTTAGCACATTTGACTTTGTTATAACCTATAGACCAGGTGCAAAACAAATTCAATCTGATGTGTTATCTAGATACGGACATACCTCAGACATGAAACAAGATAAAATAGGAGAACCCATTATTCCTCCCCAAAAGTTGTTGGCACCAGTACAACAGAAGGATTTCATCACAGATCTATATAATGCACACATGCAAATAGCACCTCAGGATTGGTTAAAGGATTCCCATAACACAATACAACGAGGTTTATTGTATCACGACAACATACTGTTAGTGCCCACCTCTGAATTACAAACACAGTTGATAATTTGGCATCACGCCTCACCGTTGGCAGGTCATCCTGGTTGGGTAAAAACCCTGAAAATGTGCAAAAACACTTTTGGTGGGACACTATAAGAAAGGACATTAAGCAATTTGTCACTACCTGTCCAATTTGTGCAAGACATAAATCTTCTCATAAGGCTCCTGACGGCTTGTTAATACCAATGCCAACACCCAAACAACCTTGGCACACTGTGAGCGTAGACTTTATTGTAGGTTTACTACCTGTAAAATCCTTCACAACAGTGTTGGTTATAGTGGATTTTTTATCTAAAATGGCACATTTTGTACCATTACGGAAATTACCCACGGCGGCAGAATTTGCCGATATTTTTATAAGGGAAATTGTGCGTTTACATGGTTTGCCAAGCAAAGTGGTGTCAGACCGAGGGAGCCAGTTCAACTCCAGATTTTGGAAAAAATTATGTGAAAAACTGAAAATAGATGTGGCCTTATCCACTGCTTTCCACCCAGAGACAGATGGACAGACTGAACGACTGAACCAAACCTTACTTCAAACGCTACGTTGTTTATTGGCTGATTATTCTAGTGAATGGTTGGAAGCTCTCCCTGTAGCAGAGTTTGTTTATAATAATACTGAGCATTCAGCTCTACTTTGCTCACCATTCTATTTCTTGCAGGGGTATCATCCAAGAGCTATACCCATTTTGTTAGAAGATTCCCTGTTGCCTACAGTAACGGATAGACTAACGAGGTTAGGTGACATACAAGACAAAGCCAGGAAACATTTATTAAAGTACAAGGAAAGCATGAAAAGACAAGAGGACAAACACAGGTCTGAGGCCCCAATGTATAAAATTGGTGACAAGGTATGGCTCTCCACAAAGAACCTAAACATAGAGGGATCCCGAAAGCTGCAACCACGTTTCATTGGACCCTTTAGTATAACTGCCATAGTAAACCCGGTAACAGTAAAATTAGATTTACCAAAAGAATATCCAGTACATACTACATTCCATGTGTCCTTGCTTAAGCCGTACAACTCAAAAACCCGACCTGAACCACCACCTCCACCCATACCAATTAAGGGAAATCTGGAATATGAAGTGAAAAGCATAAAAGACTCAAAAAGAATTAGTGGACGTCTGTTTTATTTAGTAGAATGGAAAGGATATGATGAATCTGAGAATTCATGGGAACCAGCATCATATGTACATGCCCCACAGCTGATTAGACAGTTTTATTTAAAAAATCCAGGAAAACCCCGTCCTGTAGGAGGGCCTTTGAGGGGGGCAACTGTTAGGGTTTGTACACAGCAAAGAGCATGTCCCCTCTCACTGCACTAGTGGGTTCTGTAATAGCTCCCTTTTAAACTTACTATTGAAAGCCTTTCTTGTTATCTCACCTTCCCCCCCCCAGGCTTCTGTGTATGTTGTTTAATGTGCTGTTTTGTTTACACATTGGGCCTTGCTTTTACCAAGGCTTCTTTAAAATACTCCTCCCTAGGCCATGTGTTAATCCAACTCATTTGTATAATAACTGAAACTCTGCTCACCTTTCAAGAACATGTGCAGCATGTGAGGACCACATCCAGCTCTTCAAACCACACCCAGCTCTGCACACCTTCCAAGAACATGTGCAGCATGTGAGGACCACACCCAGCCCTTCAAACCACATCCAGCCCTGTCTATAAAAGGCATCCCCCGAGCCTCACCCAGTGCTTGTGCTCGTCTACCTCCGCTTACCTGAGAACAGATCCCTCGGCGCTGGCACTCCTGCTCTTTACAGACTTTCATTGACTTCAATGGGCGCAGCTTCTGGCTCTTCCTTCTTCCGGTTTCCGGTTCCTCCTTGCTTCAGCCTCTCTCCTATGAGTAACCTGCAAAAGAGAAAGAAGACAAGGTTAGACTGATCAGTATCTCTTGCCAGCAACAAGTAAGTGCAAAACCTTTTATTACCTGAAAGAACTTTGACAACAATTTCTGGATTCGTGTATAGACAATTTGAAACGAAATACCTTCCACGAACATTGTGATTCAAACTCTTTGTTACAAGAATATTTTGCAGAACTTTGTGAAGCAAACATTGTTTTTTCTCATGGAACTTTTAAGAATCGAACAGTGGAAACCATTAACAGCAAGGCAAACAGTAAATCAAGGACTTGCACAAATTACATGCTGTATTTTGATGTAAAAGTACAGTATTTGTTTTATAAAAGATTCTGGAAATATGGGAAAAGTGAGTCTGCTATTGGGAATTTAGGCTTTAGTTATATTATGATGAATGTTTGATATTGGTAATTCTAATAACGGTATTTGTTTAATGTTTTAGAAGCTTTACAGTAATAGAAAACACATCCCAGAGCAGTAACACATTCCAAACCTGGAAACTAGAGACCAGGATCCAAGAGGTACTTTTAGAAGAGAATTTCTAATAAATAAAGGGATAGTCAGGGAACCCATTTAGGAATAGGTTGCACTTATCTGTTCTTTGTTTATGTTTCATTAGGCACCAGTTTCTACAGAAGTCAGAAAGGGCCGCAGATTTGTGCAGCACTTCAACAGTGGAAACGCAAGAACGGTGTTGTCTCTCTTTTTTATTTTATCCACTTCCCCCCTTCCCTTGAGCTTCTGTTCTTAGTGCACTGTTTTAAAAACTAGTGTGCTGGAACAAGCAGTTTCAGGGTGGGGTCGGATTGTCTTCAACCTCCATCAGAACTGAACAAGAACTCAGGTGAGCTGGGCTGTGACACAACGCCATCTCCTCCCCCTGCTTCAACGCCCTCTGCATGCTTCGGAAGGTCTACAAATGGATCCCCACAGAAACCAGAAGAACAGTCACCCAAGGCCTCGTGATCAGCAAGCTGGACTACGACAATGCCCTCTATGCAGGAACCACAACCAAACTCCAGAAAAGACTGCAACGCATCCAGAACGCCTCCGCACGCCTCATTCTCGACATTCCCTGCCACTGCCACATCACAGCCCACCTGAGAGAACTACATTGGCTCCCCGTCAACAAGCGAATCACGTTCAAACTCCTCACCCACGCTCACAAGGCACTGCACAACACCAGACCAGAATACCTCAACAGACGGCTCTCCTTCCACACCCTGACCTGACAGCTTCGCTCCACTGACCTTGCCCACGCCACCATCCCACGCTTCCGCAGAACAACCGGTGGCGGCAGATCGTTCTCCCACCTCGCCGCCAAGATGTGGAACACTCTTCCTACTTACCTGTGTCAGACTAAGGACCTACTTACCTGCAGGAGACATTTCAAGACATGGCTGTTCAAGCAGCAGCAGCCCCCCCCCCCCCAGCACCTTGAGACCCTCATGGGTGGGTAGTGCACTTTACAAATTCTCTAATTGATTGATTGTTTGAAATGCCCTTAAACTTAAAAAAAAAACTCTCTGAATAGCTTAGGTGAAATCATTTCTCTGAATTGTTTTTCTCTGAATTTGTTTTTCTGTGAAATCAAGTACAACAAACTTCAACTCCATAGTGGTATCCTGTGATCACAAATGCACAGGTATTGGGAGAGAAAAATAATCTCTTAGGAACTTAAGTTGTTTAGCTACCTGTATAAAAATCTTAGGGTTAAGAGAAAGCAAGCAGTGCCATAATAATTCATAATTTGCAAAGCAACCAGAGGTAACAGAAACTGTTTTGGAACTGGTCACCTAGAATGTTCACTTAGAGATCTCTCTGGGTATTTAGGTCTTTCGATGGGGTACACTTTCTTTGCTCCTTTTCTGATTATGTGTGTACATCCAAGTTCAACAGATTCATTAGTGACCAACCCCATCAAGAGGCAACGTAATCAACAAGCTACAAATTTGTCCTAGGACTTTAATCAACTCTTTTCTAGCAGGAACTCTTTAGGGTTGTTCTTAGATTTCTGAAGCAGTTGGTTATTTTATGGAGGATGGAGTATACCTTTATTGCTAATGAAATTGGGCAAACATTTCAGGGGAGAGTGTCACCTTGATGCCAAGAACGTTGGTAGTCTCTTGTTTCAAAACTGTCACTAGAACGTCAAGTTAGTGACCAACACAGAATTCTCCTATGTTAATTTTCTGAGGCAAATGCTCTAGCCTTTTTCTAATTCATGATCAATGTCTAGGCCGTATCAACGTTGGTTATGCTGCTTATGGATTATGGCAGATATACTTGGGCATGCCTGTGTACTTGTTTAACCAAATAGAACGTCTCTGGAACTAAGTGTGTCATCTCACTCTCTGCCTTTGTTGTAGACATCATATTCCATCTGCTCTGCCTCTTTTTGTCTGGCCAAACCATCAAACCATTTTCACATCAATGGGCATTACGTCCTGTTCTTTATATGGATTAGGCACACAGTTTCTTGCTCAGGATGTCAAACACTATATCCTCAATTGTGCACCATGGACATTCCCTATTGTGATACTGTGCCCAGTTGTATGAGATTTCATAGAAAAATCATATCATGGCGTACCATTACTGAGAAACAATTTCACCTTTACTGTTTAATGGAAAATTGCAGGGTGAATGCCATTTTTCCTTACATAGAAACCAATTAATATAATGTCTTGATTTTCAAAATTGGCTTTATAATGCATATTGTTTAAGATATAAATGCAATGACAGCAGATCTTAATTTCGGAAACACATTGTTAGAGTTATTTATTTCAGTGCTTTACTTCGAGGGACATTATTTCTGATTCATATATATTTCATTATCAAACAATTACTTTGAATTTAATTGTTCTTTGCTGACCCCTCACCACTCCTGAACCCCATTTCATTCCTGACCTCCTCACAGCTCCTAAACCTGAAATCCGCTCAACAGCACCGAAACTACACCCATCTCTAACCATCAAGCTCCACCCACCCATGAATACTAAATCCCCTCACCACCCATAACGGTCACTCTTTTCACCCATCCCCCAAACCCTAAAAATCCCTCACCATTCCCAAACTACACCTATCTTTGACCCCTAAGCCCCTCCCACCTATGAACACTAAAAATAAACCCTCACTACCACAGTACACCATCCATCCCTGACCCCTAAAAGCCCTTATCATCCCCTCAACTCCATACATGCCTGAGCCATAAAAAACCTTCCTACATCTAAACTCCACCCTTCCATGAATGCTTAAAACCCTTTACCACCCTATACTTTAGCTATACCTGAACCCTAACCCTTTCTCCACATAAACTCCCATCCTAAACACCTCAACACCTCTAACCACTCCTAAACTCCACCCATTCCTGAACTTCAAAAACCCTTCACCACTCCTAAACTCTGCCCATCACTGAACCTTAAAAACCCTCATCAGCCCTAAACTCCACCTATCCCTGGACCCTAATGGCCTCTTTCTATTCCTGAACTCTATCCATCCATGAACCCTAAAACAACCTCCTCATCTCTAAACATTACCCATCCCTGAACCCAAAAAGCCATCACTATTACTAAACTCTACCATGGTTTAATGTAGTTTTTGATTTTTACCAAAGAGTATCTTTCCTATAAAATGTTTCCTTTAATTTTTGATTCTTGATTAATTCCTCAAAACTGTCTTTCCTTAAAGTTGTTTTTCCATAATTTGATTTACTCAAATGTGGTCATTCAGTTTTCATTTTAACATTAATCCACATACATTGTAACCTTAAGAGAAAAAACAAGGTACAGGTTATTTGGCTCCCTGTGTAACAGCCAATAGGAGTCCATTAGTGCCATTAGAGACCTCTGTCATTCAGGAAGTCTTTGACATTGCATATTCACCTCATAAGCAAGATGCCTTCATTAAACAACCTGACTCTAAGCGCCTCATATACACATAAACGGTAATGAACATTTTTCAACAATTGACTGATGTCCCTTCTGCTGTCCAAACAAATGGTAAACATTCTTCTACTTGTGGGTAATTTAAAGTGACTCTGATCTTGAACTGTAGGTACCTAAATGCATATGTGAGAACTGTTTGTGTTATGTAAAGCAGTGGGATCCCCTCCCCTCTCAATTATTTTCCTGCTACTAGAGCTATTGTGCTGACAAGCCTGTGGGATGCATCTCTGCACAGCAGTGATACTTAACATGATAGACATGGAGCAGCATTTCAAGCACCCCAACTTGTTGTGAGAAATTTAAAATAACTGTAATGTTCAATTGGATATATCATAATGCATCTGGGAGAATTGGTGATGCTATGCCAAGCAGTGTGCTCCACTTTTTTTTACAATATAATCTAGTCTGTCTTCAAGTCCCAAGAACCACCAAGACCTTAGTGTGGATCATAATGTTTTGATCCACACAGATTCACCCCTAACCTCTCGTATTCCATAAAATATACAAAAAAATGTATGAAAAGGTACCTCATAAACTCTATTCAAATTCAATCCTGGTTTGTATTCACCTCGTTGTCATCCTTGGTATCATTTCCCTAGAGGAAGAGAGCTGTCCACCTCGCAGCAACTGGCACATGTTCATGATCGACCACTTACTAAATACTGCAGCTCTTTCCTTGTATTTCAAATACCACGCTGGTGCTGACACCATATATTCTGGTCCCTAACTTTTCTCTACCTCAGTGAAGATACAAGGGACTTCTGGAAGAGGAATGTATGTCCGAACAACGCATGCCTGAACAACGAGGTCGGAACAACGACCGCATTGTTACCACTAATGCCTTTACCACGAATGCCTTAACAACAATTTTACGTTATGAAGGCATTCCTGGTAAAGGCATTAGTGATAGGCATGCATGGTTTCAGCATGCGTTCCCCCTGGCACCCCACCCCCAACCCTAAAAATTACCGTGATCCCCCCACCCCCTCCGCTAAAACCACGCCAACCCATCACCCTTGCCCCTAAAACTACCCCAACCCCCACCTCGTCCCTAAAATTACCGCGACCCCCACCCTGCCCCTAAAACCACCCCAACCCCCACCCCATCCCTGAAACCTAGAGTACCCCAACCCCCACCACTTAAACCTAAAACCACCCCGCCCCTAAAACTACCCGAGCCCCCCACCCTGCCCCTAAA